>NW_022318148.1:0-8126 GCF_002776525.5 Piliocolobus tephrosceles
TTAAAAAATCAGGAAACAACAGGTGTTGGAGAGGATGTGGAGAAATAGGAACACTTTTACACTGTTGGTGGGATTGTAAACTAGTTCAACCATTATGGAAAACAGTATGGCAATTCCTCAAAGATCTAGAGCTAGATGTACCATATGACCCAGCCATCCCACTACTGGGTATATACCCAGAGGATTATAAATTATGCTACTACAAGACACATGCACACGTATGTTTATTGTGGCACTATTCACAATAGCAAAGACTTGGAATCAACCCAAATGTCCATCAGTGACAGACTGGATTAAGAAAATGTGGCACATATACACCATGGAATACTATGCAGCCATAAAAAAGGATGAGTTTGCATCCTTTGTAGGGACATGGATGCAGCTGGAAACCATCATTCTTAGCAAACTATCACAAGAAGAGAAAACCAAACACCACATGTTCTCACTCATAGGTGGGAACTGAACAATGAGCCCACTTGGACTCCGGAAGGGGAACATCACACACTGGGGCCTATCATGGGGAAGGGGGAAGGGGGAGGGATTGCATTGGGGAGTTATACCTTATATAAATGATGAATTGATGGGTGCTGACGAGTTGATGGGTGCAGCACACCAACATGGCACAGATATACATATGTAACAAACCTGCACGTTATGCACCTGTACCCTAGAACTTAAAGTATAATAAAAAAAAGAAGAAAAAAAGAAAAAGGATATATTCTCAGATAAAAACTGGAAAGAAGCTTTCTGTGAATCTGCTTTTTTCTGTGTTTATTTTTCTCACATAGATGAAGCTTTATTTACATTATGCAGCTTGGAAACTCTCCCGTGGATGAATTCATGAAGAGATATTTGGGTTCACATTCAGGCCTATTTTCAAATAGGAAATACGGTCAGATAAAAACTGGAGAAAAGGTTTCTGAGAAACTGCTTGGTGATGTGTGTATTCCCCTCAGGGGATTTTAATGTTCTTCTTTTAAGGCAGAGTTTGAACACTGTTCCTGTAAAACCTAAAACGTGATATTCGGAGCACAGTGAATAATATGGCAAAAAGTGAAATGTCCAATAAAAAACAGATAAAAGCACTCAAAGAAACTGCTCTCTGACATGCCCATTCTTTTCACAGTGTTAATGCTTACTCTACGTTTCCCAGTTTGAAAGTCGGCCTCTGAGGGTTCTGTGAAGGGATAGTAAGTGGCAACCAGAGGCCTGTGTCAAGAAAGGAAATGTCTCCATGGAAAATCGGAGAGAAGCTTTCTGTGCAACACTTTTGGGATGTTTGTGTTCATCTCAAAGAGTTAAATCACTCTTTGGACTGAGCAGTTTGAAATCACTGTCTCTGTGGAATCTGAGAAAGGACATTTGGAGACGCTCTTTAGAATATCATGAAAAAGACATAATCTCAGAGAGAAACCAGAAGGAAGCTTTCTGTGAACCTGCTCTATGTCACATGAATTCTGCTCACACAGTTAAGCTTCTCTTTCATTGAGCAGTATCATAAAATTGTTTTTGTTTAGACTGCGAAGGTATATTCAGGAGTGATTTGAGTGTTACGATGAGAAAGGAAACGTCTTCAGATAGAAACTGGAGAGAAGCTTTCTGAGGAGCTGCTTTGTGACGTGTGCATTCCACTCATAGAAGTATACCTTTCTCCTCCTAGAGGTTTCCAGAATCCCTTTCGGAGAAAAAGCTACCAAGAGACATTTGGTAGTATAGGGACGGCTATGCTGAAAAAGAAAATACCCTCAGACAAAAACTGGAAAGATTTCTGTGAAACTGCCTCGTGTTAGATATATCTATTCATTTCGCATAGTTAAAACCTTTCTTATATTATGCAGGTTGAAGCTCCGTCATGCATGGATCTGCAAAGGGACATTCAGGAGCACATTCTGGCCTTCAGTGAAACAGGAGATATCATCAGATAAAAACTGGAAAGAACCTTTCTGAGAAACTACTTTGTGATGTATACATTCCACTCAGGGAGTTATACCTCTTTTCTCACAAGGCAGGGTTTGAACACTGTTTCTGTGAAACGGAAAAAGTGATATTTCGAAGCACACTAATGACTGTGGTGAATACTGAAGTATACTGAAATAAAATCGAGAAGGAAGCGTTCCAAGAATCTGCTCTCTGATATGTGCATTCTCTTCATACAATTTATGCTTACTCTATATTACCCAGTTTCGAAATTTTGTCTTTGAAGAATCTCTGAAGGGATGTTTAGTGACGCCTGGAGGCTTGTGGTGAGCAAGGAAACATCTTCCGATGAAACCCGCAGAGTAACATTCTGAGCAACGGCTTTGCGATGTGTGTATTCATCTCATAGATTTAAATCGTTCTTTGGATTGAGCAGATTGAAATCACTGTCTTTGTGGAATCTGAGGAAGGACATTTGAGAACAATCCTTAGAACATGGAGAAAGAAATATCCTCGGGTAATATCCAGAAGGAAGCTTTCTGTGAAACTATTCTGTGTCGTCTTAATTCCTCTCGCTTAGTTAAGCCTCTACTTACGTTGAGTAGTTTTATAACCCTGTGTATGTTTAAGGTGTGATGGGATATTTGGGAGTACTTTGAGTCTTATGGTGAAAAAGGAAATATGTTCAGACCGAAACTGGAGAGATGCTTTCCAAGGAACTGCTTTGTGACGTGTGCATTCGGATCCACGAAGGAACCTTCGGGAGCTCATTCAGGACTATGGTGAAAAAAGCTTGATATTCGGGGCACATTGAAGACAATGCCAAAATTGAAATGTCCAATAAACAACAGAAGGAAGGACTCAAAGAAACTGCTCTGTGACATGTCCATTTTCATACAGGGTTAAAACTTACTCTACATTTCCCAGTTTTAAAGTCAGTCTTTGAGGCTTCTGGGAAGGGACAGTAACTGGCAACCGGAAGTCTGTGTCGAGCAAAGAAATGTCTTTCATTGAATATTTGAGAGAAGCTTTGTGTACAACTCTATTGTGAAGTTTGTGCTCATCTCATAGAGGTAAATCATTCTTTGGATTGAGTAGTTTGAAATCACTGTTTCTGTGAAATCTGAATAAGCAGATTTGAAAATCCTCTGAAAAATATCCTGCAAAAGAAATAACCTCAGATGATAGAAAGAAGAAGGAAGCTTTCTGTGAAACTGCTCTGTGTCACGTGAATTCCGCTCACACAGTTAAGCTTCTCTTTTCATTGATCAGTATCATAACACGTTTTTGTTTACTCTGCAAAGGGAAATTCAGGAGCACTTTGACACTTATGGTGAGAAAGGAAACGTCTTCCGACAGAAATTGGAGAGAAGCTTTATGAGGAGCTGCTTTGTGATGTGTGCATTCCACTCACAGAATGACGTGCGCATTGCACTCACAGAATGAGGTGTGCATTGCACTCAGCTTTCCTCTCCTAGAGGATTCCAGAATCTTTTTAGGAGGAGAACCTACCAAGAGACATTTGGGAGTATAGTAATGGCAAGGATGAAAAAGGAAATATCCTCAGACAAAAACTGAAAGATTTCTGTGAAACTGCTTTGTTTTAGATATATTTATTCTTCTCGAATAGTTAAAACTTCTCTTATATTATGCAGTTTGGATTCTCCATCATGCACAGATCTGCAAAGGGACATCCCGGAAAAAATCCAGGCCTACGGTGAAAGAGGAGATGTCTTCAGATAAAAAGTGGAGAGAAGGATTTTGAGAAACGCCTTTGTGATATATGCATTCCACTCAGGAAATTATACCTCTTTTCTCACAAGGCAGTGTTTGAACACTGTTCCTGGGAAACCGAAATAGTGATATTTTGGAGTGCATTGAAGACTATGGCGAATAGTGAAAGATACTGAAATAAAATCGAAGAAGAACCGCTCCAACAATCTGCTGTCTGATATGTGCATTCACTTCACAGAGTTAATGCTTCCTCTATGTTGCCCAGATTCGAAACTCTATCTTTTAAGAATGTGTAAAGGGATATTTAGTGACGCCCGGAGGCTTGTGGTGAGCAAGGAAATGTCTTCCGGTAAAACCTGCAGACAATCTTTCTGAGCAACTGCTTTGCGATGTGTATATTCATCTCACAGAGTTAAACCGTTCTTTGGATTGAGCAGCTTGAAATTACTGTTTTGCGGAATCAGAGGAAGGACATTTGTGAACGATCATTAGAACATGGAGAAAGAAATATCCTCAGGGAAAATCCAGAAGGAAGCTTTCTGTGAAACTGGTCTGTGTCATCTTAATGGCTCTCACTCAGTTAAGCCCCTTTTCATTGAGCCGTTTTCTAACCCTGTGTATGCTTAGCGTGTGATGGGATATTCAGGAGCACTTTGAGGCTTACAGTGAAAAAGGAAATATGCTCAGACCAAAACTGGAGAGAAGCTTTCGGAGGAACTACCCTGTGATGTCTGCATTCCACTCACAGTGTTGTACCTCTCTTCTCATACAGCTTTGGGGAAACCCTTTTGGAGAAACAGGTACCAAGCAGTATTGGGGAACATGTTGGTGACGCTGTTGAAAAGGGAAATAGACACAGACTAAAACTGGAAAAGCCTTCTAGGAAACAACTCTGTGATATGTGTAATCATCTCACATAGATAATGCTTTCTTTCCATTACGCAGGTTGGAAACTGTCGAGGACCGTTCCACGAGGGGACCTTCGGGAGCACTTTGAGAACTATAGTGAAAAACGAAATATCTTAAGAAAAAAACGGGAAAGAAGCATTTTGTGAATCTGCTTTTTGCTATGCTTATTCATCTCACATTGATGAAGCTTTCTTTACATTATACAGCTTGGAAACTCCCTCATGGATGGATCCACGAAGGGATATTTGGGATCACATTCGGGCCTGTAGTGAAATAGAAATACAGTCAGATCAAAACGGGAGAGAAGCTTTCTGAGAATCTGCTTGGTGACGTGTGCATTCCACTCAGGGAGTTATAACTTTCTTCTCATAAGGCACAATTTGAACACTGTTTGTGTAAAACAAAAAGAGTGATATTCGAAGCACATTGTAGACTATGGCAAAGTTGAGATGTGCAAAAAAAACAGAAAGAAGCACTTGAAGAAACTGCTCTCTGACATGTCCACTTTTACACAGGGTTAAAGCTTACTGTACATTTTCCAGTTTGAATGTCAGTCTTTGAGGGTTCTGCGAAGGGATAGTAAGTGGTAACCATTGGCCTGTGTTGAGCAAGGAAATGTCTTCCATCGAATATTTGAGAGAAGATTTATACGCAACTCTTTTGTGAAGTTTGTGCTCATCTCATAGAATTAAAACATTCATTGGATTGAGTAGTCTGAAATCACTCTTTCTGTGGAATCTGAGAAAGGACATTTTGAAACGCTCTTTAGAATACCCTGGAAAAGAAATAACCACAGATAGAACCCAGAAGGAAGTTCTCTATGAAAGTGCTCTGTGTCAAGTGAATTTTGCTCACACAACTAAGCTTCTCTTTTCATTGAGCAGTATCATAACACTGTTTTTGTTTATTATGCGAAGGGATATTCAGAAGCACTTTGAGGCTAATGGTGAGAACGGAAAGTTCCTCACATAAAAAGTGGAGAGAAGCTTTCTGAGGAGCTGCTTTGTGATGTGTGCATTCCACTCACAGAATTCCACTCACAGAATGACGTGTGCATTCCACTCACCTTTCTTCTAGAGGATTCCGGAATCCCTTTTGGAGAAAAGACTACCAAGAGACATTCGGGAGTATAGGGATGGCTATGGTGGAAAAGGAAATATCTTCAGACAAAAACTGGAAAGATTTCTGTGAAACTGCTCTGTGTTAGATATATGTATTCAGCTTGCATAGTTAAAGGTTTTCTTATGTTACGCAGCTTGGAAACTCCATCATTCACAGGTCTGTGAAGGGACATTCGGGAGCACATTCAGGCCTACAGTGAAAAAGGAGATATCTTCAGATAAAAAGCAGAGAGAAGCTTTCTGGGAAACGACTTTGTAATGTACGCATACCACTCAGGGAGTTATACCTCTTTTCTCAGCAGGCAATGTTTTAACACTGTTCCTGTGAAACCGAAAATGTGATATTTCAGAGAGCTTTGAGGACTATGGTGAATAGTGAAATAGACTGAAATAAAATCGAGGAAGAAGCGTTCCAAGAATGCACTTTCTTATATGTGCATTCACTTCACAGACTTAATGCTTCCTGTATGTAACCCAGGTTCGAAACTCCGTCTTTAAACGATCTGTGAAGGGATATTTAGTGACGCCTGGAGGCTTCTGGTGAGCAAGGAAACGTCTTCCGATGAAACCTGCAGAGAATTTCTGAGGAACTGCTTTGAGATGTGTGTGTTCGTCTCACAGAGTTAAACCGTTCATTGGATTGAACAGCTTGAAATCACTGTTTTTGTGGAGTCTGAGGAAGGACATTTGGGAGCGATCTTTAGAACATGGAAAAAGAAATACCCACAGGTAAAATCCAGTAGGAAGCTTTCTGTGAAACTTCTCTGTGTCGTCTTAATGGCTCTCACTCAGTTAAGCCCCTCTTTTCATTGACCAGTTTTCTAACCCTGTGTATGCTTAGCATGTGACGGGATATTCGGGAGCACTTTGAGGCTTACGGTGAAAAAGGAAATATGTTCAGACAAAAACTGGAGAGAAGCTTCCCGAGGAACCACCTTGTGACGTGAGCATTCCACTTACAGTGTTATGCCTCTCTTCTGATGCAGCGTTGGGGAAACCCTTTGGGAGAAACAGGTACCAAGTGATATTCGGGAAAATATTGATGCAGATGGTGAAAAGGGAAATAGCCTCAGACTGAAACTGGAAAAATCTTTCTGGGAAACTACTCTGTGATATGTGTAATCATCCCACATGTATGTTATCTACTATCTATAATGCTTTCTTTACATTATGCAGCTTGGAAACTGTCATGGACGAATCCACGAAGGGACCTTCGGGAGCACTTTGAGGACTATGGTTAAAAACGAAATATCTTCAGAAAAAAACGGGAAAGAAGCTTTTTTGAATCTGCTTTTTGCAATGTTTATTCATCTCACATTGATGAAGCTTTCTTTACATTACACAGATTGGAAACTCCCTCCTGAATGGATTCACGAAGGGATATTTGGGATCATATTCAGACCTGTAGTGAAATAGGAAATACAGTCAGATCAAAACGGGAGAGAAGCTTTCTGAGAAACTGCTTTGTTACGTGTGCATTCCCCTAAGGGAGTTACAACTTTCTTCTCTTAAGGCACAATTTGAACACTGTTCCTGTGAAACCAAAAGAGTGATATTCGGAGCACATTGAAGACTATGGCAAAATTCGGATATCCAATAAAAACCAAAGGAAACACTTGAAGAAACTGTTGTTTGACATTTCCACTTTTACACCGGGTTAAAGCTTACTCTACATTTCCCATTTTGAAAGTCGGTCCTTGAGGGTTTTGTCAAGGGATAGTAAGTGGCAACCGGAGGCCTGTATCGAGCAAGGAAATGTCTTCCATTGAATATTTGAGAGAAAATTTCTTCGCAACTCTTTTGTTAAGTTTGAGTTCATCTCATAGAGTTAAATCATTCTTTGGATTTGGCCGTTTGAATCAATATCGTGAAAATGGTCATACTGCCCAAGGGTATTTATAGATTCAATGCCATCCCCATTAAGCTACCAATGAGTTTCTTCACCGAATTGGAAAAAACTGCTTTAAAGTTCATATGGAACCGAAAAAGAGCCCGCATTGCCAAGACAATCCTAAGTCAAAAGGAGAAAGCTGGAGGCGTCACGCTACCTGACTTCAAACTATACTACAAGGCTACAGTAACCAAAACAGCATGGTACTGGTACCAAAAGAGAGATATAGACCAATGGAACAGAACGGAGTCCTCAGAAATAATGCCACACATCTACAACCATCTGATCTTTGACAAACCTGAGAGAAACAAGAAATGGGGAAAGGATTCCCTATTTAATCAATGGTGCTGGGAAAAATGGCTAGCCATAAGTAGAAAGCTGAAACTGGATCCTTTCCTTACTCCTTATACGAAGATTAATTCAAGATGGATTAGAGACTTAAATGTTAGACCTAATACCATAAAAACCCTAGAAGAAAATCTAGGTGGTACCATTCAGGACATAGGCATGGGCAAGGTCTTCATGTCTAAAACACCAAAAGCAACGGCAGCAAA
>NW_022318149.1:0-2842 GCF_002776525.5 Piliocolobus tephrosceles
TGTACTCCCATAATCCCACTTGTTGTGGGAGGGACCTGGTGGGAGATAGTGTGAATCATGGGGGTGGTTCCCCCATGCCATTCTCATGGTCGTGAATAAGTCTCACGAGATCTGATGGTTTTATCAGGGGTTTCTGCTTTTGCATCTTCCTCATTTTCTCTTGCCACCACCATGTAAGAAGTGCCATTGCCTCCCGCCATGATTCTGAGGCCTCCCCAGCCATGTGGAACTGTAAGTCCAATTAAACCCTTTTTCTTGCCAGTCTCGGTTATGTCTTTGTCAGCAATGTGAAAACGGACTAATACAGGTGTCTTTATTTTTAAAGAAGTATCTATTCATGTCTTTGGCCCACTTTTTCATGGAGTTACTTGTTCTTTGCTTGTTGAATTGTTCAAGTTTGTTATAGATTCCAGATGTTAGACCTTTGTCAGATGCGTAGTTTTCAAATATTTTCTCCCATTTTGCAGGCTGTTTACTCTGTGGATAGTTTTATTTTGCTGTGTAGAACTCTTTCTCTTAAATTATTATACTTTAAGTTCTAGGGCACATGTGCACAACGTGCAGGTTTGTTACATATTTGTATGCATGTGCCATGTTGGTGTGCTGCACCCATTAACTCATCATTTACATTAGGCATATCTCCTAATGCTATCCCACCCCACTCTCCCCACCCCACGACAGGCCCCGGTGTGTGGTGTTCCCTACCCTGCGTCCAAATGTTCTCATTGTTCAGTTCCCACCTATGAGTGAGAACATGTGGTGTTTGGTTTTCTGTCCTTGCAATAGTTTGCTCAGAATGATGGTTTCCAGCTTCATCCATGTCCCTACAAAGGACATGAACTCATCCATTTTTAGGGCTGCATAGTATTCCATGGTGTATATGTGCCACATTTTCTTAATCCAGTCTATCATTGATGGACATTTGGGTTGGTTCCAAGTCTTTGTTATTGTGAATAGTGCTGCAATAGACATACGTGTGCATGTGTCTTTATAGCAGTATGATTTTATAATCCTTTGGGTATATACCCAGTAATGGGATGGCTGGGTCAAATGGTATTTCTAGTTCTAGATCCTTGAGGAATCACCACACTGTCTTCCACAGTGGTTGAACTAGTTTACAGTCCCACCAACAGTGTAATAGTATTCCTATTTTTACACATCCTGTCTAGCACCTGTTGTTTCCTTTTTAATGATCACCATTCTAACTGGTGTGAGATGGTATCTCATTGTGGTTTTGATTTGCATTTCTCTGATGGCCATGATGATGAGCATTTTTTCATGTGTCTGTTGGCTGCATAAATTTCTTCTTTTGAGAAGTGTCTGTTCATATCCTTTGCCCACTTTTTGATGGAGTTGATTTTTTTCTTGTAAATTTGTTTAGTTCTTTGTAGATTCTGGGTATTAGCCCTTTGTCAGATAGGTAGATTGTAAAAATTTTCTCCCATTCTGTAGGTTGCCTGTTGACTCTGATGGTAGTTTCTTTTGCTGTGGAGAAGCTCTTTAGTTTAATTAGATCACATTTGTCAATTTTGGCTTTTGTTGCCTTTGCTTTTGGTGTTTTAGACATGAAGTCCTTGCCCATGCCTATGTCCTGTATAGTATTGCCTAGGTTTTCTTGTAGGGTTTTTATTGTTTTAGGTCTAACATTGAAGTCTTTAATCCATCTTGAATTAATTTTTGTATAAGGTTCAAGGAAAGGATCCAGTTTCAGCTTCCTACATATGGCTAGCCAGTTTTCCCAGCACCCCAGCACCATGTATTAAATAGAGAATCCTTTCCCCATTTCTTATTTTTGTCAGGTTTGTCAAACATCAGATGGTTGTAGATGTGTGGTATTATTTCTGAGGGCTCTGTTCTGTTCCATTGGTCTATATCTCTGTTTTGGTACCAGTACCATGCTGTTTTGGTCACTGTAGCCTTGTAGTATAGTTTGAAGTCAGGTAGCATGATGCCTCCAGCTTTTTTCTTTTTGCTTAGGATGGTCTTGGCAATGCGGGCTCTTTTTTTGTTCCATATGAACTTTAAAGTAGTTTTTTCCAATTCTGTGAAGAAAGTCATTGGTAGCTTAATGGGGATGGCATTGAATCTATGAATTACCTTGGGCAGTATGGCCATTTTCACAATATTGATTCTTCCTATCCATGAGCATGGAATGTTCTTCCATTTATTTGTTTCCTCTTGTGTTTTGTTGAGCAGTGATTTTTAGTTCTCCTTGAAGAGGTCCTTCCCATCCCTTGTAAGTTGGATTCCTAGGTATTTTATTCTCTTTGAAGCAATTGTGAATGGGAGTTCACTTATGATTGGCTGTTTGTCTATTATTGGTGTATAGGAATGCTTGTGATTTTTGCACATTGATTTTGTATCCTGAGACTTTGCTGAAGTTGCTTATCAGCATAAAGAAATTCTGGGCTGAGACGATGGGGTTTTCTAAATATACAATCATGTCATCTGCAAAGAGGGACAATTTGACTTCCTCTTTTCCTAATTGAATACCCTTTATTTCTTTCTCCTGCCTGATTGCCCTAGCCAGAACTTCCAACACTATGTTGAATAGGAATGGTGAGAGAGGGCATCCCTGTCTTGTGCTAGTTTTCAAAGGGAATGCTTCAGTTTTTGCCAATTCGGTATGATATTGGCTGTGGGTTTGTGATAAGTTGCTCTTATTATTTTGAGATACGTCCCATCAATACATAGTCTGTGGAGACTTTTTAGCACGAAGGGCTGTTGAATTTTGTTGAAGGCCTTTCTGCATCTGTTGAGATAATGATGTGGACTTTCATGGGGCTGGTAGCCCCTTTGTTTTGGCCAATTTCCCCTATTTGGAATGGCTGTATTTACCCAT
>NW_022318150.1:0-2842 GCF_002776525.5 Piliocolobus tephrosceles
ATGGGTAAATACAGCCATTCCAAATAGGGGAAATTGGCCAAAACAAAGGGGCTACCAGCCCCATGAAAGTCCACATCATTATCTCAACAGATGCAGAAAGGCCTTCAACAAAATTCAACAGCCCTTCGTGCTAAAAAGTCTCCACAGACTATGTATTGATGGGACGTATCTCAAAATAATAAGAGCAACTTATCACAAACCCACAGCCAATATCATACCGAATTGGCAAAAACTGAAGCATTCCCTTTGAAAACTAGCACAAGACAGGGATGCCCTCTCTCACCATTCCTATTCAACATAGTGTTGGAAGTTCTGGCTAGGGCAATCAGGCAGGAGAAAGAAATAAAGGGTATTCAATTAGGAAAAGAGGAAGTCAAATTGTCCCTCTTTGCAGATGACATGATTGTATATTTAGAAAACCCCATCGTCTCAGCCCAGAATTTCTTTATGCTGATAAGCAACTTCAGCAAAGTCTCAGGATACAAAATCAATGTGCAAAAATCACAAGCATTCCTATACACCAATAATAGACAAACAGCCAATCATAAGTGAACTCCCATTCACAATTGCTTCAAAGAGAATAAAATACCTAGGAATCCAACTTACAAGGGATGGGAAGGACCTCTTCAAGGAGAACTAAAAATCACTGCTCAACAAAACACAAGAGGAAACAAATAAATGGAAGAACATTCCATGCTCATGGATAGGAAGAATCAATATTGTGAAAATGGCCATACTGCCCAAGGTAATTCATAGATTCAATGCCATCCCCATTAAGCTACCAATGACTTTCTTCACAGAATTGGAAAAAACTACTTTAAAGTTCATATGGAACAAAAAAAGAGCCCGCATTGCCAAGACCATCCTAAGCAAAAAGAAAAAAGCTGGAGGCATCATGCTACCTGACTTCAAACTATACTACAAGGCTACAGTGACCAAAACAGCATGGTACTGGTACCAAAACAGAGATATAGACCAATGGAACAGAACAGAGCCCTCAGAAATAATACCACACATCTACAACCATCTGATGTTTGACAAACCTGACAAAAATAAGAAATGGGGAAAGGATTCTCTATTTAATACATGGTGCTGGGGTGCTGGGAAAACTGGCTAGCCATATGTAGGAAGCTGAAACTGGATCCTTTCCTTGAACCTTATACAAAAATTAATTCAAGATGGATTAAAGACTTCAATGTTAGACCTAAAACAATAAAAACCCTACAAGAAAACCTAGGCAATACTATACAGGACATAGGCATGGGCAAGGACTTCATGTCTAAAACACCAAAAGCAAAGGCAACAAAAGCCAAAATTGACAAATGTGATCTAATTAAACTAAAGAGCTTCTCCACAGCAAAAGAAACTACCATCAGAGTCAACAGGCAACCTACAGAATGGGAGAAAATTTTTACAATCTACCTATCTGACAAAGGGCTAATACCCAGAATCTACAAAGAACTAAACAAATTTACAAGAAAAAAATCAACTCCATCAAAAAGTGGGCAAAGGATATGAACAGACACTTCTCAAAAGAAGAAATTTATGCAGCCAACAGACACATGAAAAAATGCTCATCATCATGGCCATCAGAGAAATGCAAATCAAAACCACAATGAGATACCATCTCACACCAGTTAGAATGGTGATCATTAAAAAGGAAACAACAGGTGCTAGACAGGATGTGTAAAAATAGGAATACTATTACACTGTTGGTGGGACTGTAAACTAGTTCAACCACTGTGGAAGACAGTGTGGTGATTCCTCAAGGATCTAGAACTAGAAATACCATTTGACCCAGCCATCCCATTACTGGGTATATACCCAAAGGATTATAAAATCATACTGCTATAAAGACACATGCACACGTATGTCTATTGCAGCACTATTCACAATAACAAAGACTTGGAACCAACCCAAATGTCCATCAATGATAGACTGGATTAAGAAAATGTGGCACATATACACCATGGAATACTATGCAGCCCTAAAAATGGATGAGTTCATGTCCTTTGTAGGGACATGGATGAAGCTGGAAACCATCATTCTGAGCAAACTATTGCAAGGACAGAAAACCAAACACCACATGTTCTCACTCATAGGTGGGAACTGAACAATGAGAACATTTGGACGCAGGGTAGGGAACACCACACACCGGGGCCTGTCGTGGGGTGGGGAGAGTGGGGTGGGATAGCATTAGGAGATATGCCTAATGTAAATGATGAGTTAATGGGTGCAGCACACCAACATGGCACATGCATACAAATATGTAACAAACCTGCACGTTGTGCACATGTGCCCTAGAACTTAAAGTATAATAATTTAAGAGAAAGAGTTCTACACAGCAAAATAAAACTATCCACAGAGTAAACAGCCTGCAAAATGGGAGAAAATATTTGAAAACTACGCATCTGACAAAGGTCTAACATCTGGAATCTATAACAAACTTGAACAATTCAACAAGCAAAGAACAAGTAACTCCATGAAAAAGTGGGCCAAAGACATGAATAGATACTTCTTTAAAAATAAAGACACCTGTATTAGTCCGTTTTCACATTGCTGACAAAGACATAACCGAGACTGGCAAGAAAAAGGGTTTAATTGGACTTACAGTTCCACATGGCTGGGGAGGCCTCAGAATCATGGCGGGAGGCAATGGCACTTCTTACATGGTGGTGGCAAGAGAAAATGAGGAAGATGCAAAAGCAGAAACCCCTGATAAAACCATCAGATCTCGTGAGACTTATTCACGACCATGAGAATGGCATGGGGGAACCACCCCCATGATTCACACTATCTCCCACCAGGTCCCTCCCACAACAAGTGGGATTATGGGAGTACA
>NW_022318151.1:0-1253 GCF_002776525.5 Piliocolobus tephrosceles
CAAAGTCTCAGGATACAAAATTAATGTGCAAAAATCACAAGCATTCTTATACACCAGTAACAGACAAGCAGAGAGCCAAATCAGGAATGAACTTCCATTCACAATTGCTTCAAAGAGAATCAAATACCTAGGAATCCAACTTACAAGGGATGTAAAGGACCTCTTCAAGGAGAACTACAAACCACTGCTCAGTGAAATCAAAGAGGACACAAACAAATGGAAGAACATACCATGCTCATGGATAGGCAGAATCAATATTGTGAAAATGGCTATACTGCCCAAGGTTATTTATAGATTCAATGCCATCCCCATCAAGCTACCAATGAGTTTCTTCACCGAATTGGAAAAAACTGCTTTAAAGTTCATATGGAACCAAAAAAGAGCCCGTATTGCCAAGACAATCCTAAGTCAAAAGGACAAAGCCGGAGGCGTCACGCTACCTGACTTCAAACTATACTACAAGGCTACAGTAACCAAAACAGCATGGTACTGGTACCAAAACAGAGATATAGACCAATGGAACAGAACGGAGCCTTCAGAAATAATGCCACACATCTACAACCATCTGATATTTGACAAACCTGAGAAAAACAAGAAATGGGGAAAGGATTCCCTATTTAATAAATGGTGCTGGGAAAATTGGCTAGCCATAAGTAGAAAGCTGAAACTGGATCCTTTCCTTACTCCTTATACGAAGATTAATTCAAGATGGATTAGAGACTTAAATGTTAGACCTATTACCATAAAAAGCCTAGAAGAAAATCTAGGTAGTACCATTCAGGACATAGGCATGGGCAAGGACTTCATGTCTAAAACACCCAAAGCAATGGCAACAAAAGCCAAAATTGACAAATGGGATCTAATTAAACTAAAGAGCTTCTGCACAGCAAAAGAAACTACCATCAGAGTGAACAGGCAACCTACAGAATGGGAGAAAATTTTTGCAATCTACTCATCTGACAAAGGGCTAATTTCCAGAATCTACAAAGAACTCAAACAAATATACAAGAAAAAAACAAACAACCCCATCCAAAAGTGGGCAAAGGACATGAACAGACATTTCTCAA
This sequence comes from Piliocolobus tephrosceles, assembly GCF_002776525.5. Lineage (NCBI taxonomy): Eukaryota > Metazoa > Chordata > Mammalia > Primates > Cercopithecidae > Piliocolobus > Piliocolobus tephrosceles. The sequence goes on from NW_022318151.1 coordinate 1,068, forward strand.
AAGAAGACATTCATACAGCCACAGACACATGAAAAAATGCTCATCATCACTCGCCATCAGAGAAATGCAAATCAAAACCACAATGAGCTACCATCTCACACCAGTTAGAATGGCAATCATTAAAAAATCAGGAAACAACAGGTGTTGGAGAGGATGTGGAGAAATAGGAACACTTTTACACTGTTG
>NW_022318152.1:0-1253 GCF_002776525.5 Piliocolobus tephrosceles
CAACAGTGTAAAAGTGTTCCTATTTCTCCACATCCTCTCCAACACCTGTTGTTTCCTGATTTTTTAATGATTGCCATTCTAACTGGTGTGAGATGGTAGCTCATTGTGGTTTTGATTTGCATTTCTCTGATGGCGAGTGATGATGAGCATTTTTTCATGTGTCTGTGGCTGTATGAATGTCTTCTTTTGAGAAATGTCTGTTCATGTCCTTTGCCCACTTTTGGATGGGGTTGTTTGTTTTTTTCTTGTATATTTGTTTGAGTTCTTTGTAGATTCTGGAAATTAGCCCTTTGTCAGATGAGTAGATTGCAAAAATTTTCTCCCATTCTGTAGGTTGCCTGTTCACTCTGATGGTAGTTTCTTTTGCTGTGCAGAAGCTCTTTAGTTTAATTAGATCCCATTTGTCAATTTTGGCTTTTGTTGCCATTGCTTTGGGTGTTTTAGACATGAAGTCCTTGCCCATGCCTATGTCCTGAATGGTACTACCTAGATTTTCTTCTAGGCTTTTTATGGTAATAGGTCTAACATTTAAGTCTCTAATCCATCTTGAATTAATCTTCGTATAAGGAGTAAGGAAAGGATCCAGTTTCAGCTTTCTACTTATGGCTAGCCAATTTTCCCAGCACCATTTATTAAATAGGGAATCCTTTCCCCATTTCTTGTTTTTCTCAGGTTTGTCAAATATCAGATGGTTGTAGATGTGTGGCATTATTTCTGAAGGCTCCGTTCTGTTCCATTGGTCTATATCTCTGTTTTGGTACCAGTACCATGCTGTTTTGGTTACTGTAGCCTTGTAGTATAGTTTGAAGTCAGGTAGCGTGACGCCTCCGGCTTTGTCCTTTTGACTTAGGATTGTCTTGGCAATACGGGCTCTTTTTTGGTTCCATATGAACTTTAAAGCAGTTTTTTCCAATTCGGTGAAGAAACTCATTGGTAGCTTGATGGGGATGGCATTGAATCTATAAATAACCTTGGGCAGTATAGCCATTTTCACAATATTGATTCTGCCTATCCATGAGCATGGTATGTTCTTCCATTTGTTTGTGTCCTCTTTGATTTCACTGAGCAGTGGTTTGTAGTTCTCCTTGAAGAGGTCCTTTACATCCCTTGTAAGTTGGATTCCTAGGTATTTTATTCTCTTTGAAGCAATTGTGAATGGAAGTTCATTCCTGATTTGGCTCTCTGCTTGTCTGTTACTGGTGTATAAGAATGCTTGTGATTTTTGCACATTAATTTTGTATCCTGAGACTTTG
>NW_022318153.1:0-2465 GCF_002776525.5 Piliocolobus tephrosceles
AGAATGCTTGTGATTTTTGCACATTAATTTTGTATCCTGAGACTTTGTTGAAGTTGCTTATCAGCTTAAGAAGGTTTTGGGCTGAGACGATGGGGTTTTCTAAGTATACAATCATGTCATCTGCAAACAGGGACAATTTGACTTCTTCTTTTCCTAACGGAATACCCTTGATTTCTTTCTCTTGCCTGATTGCCCTAGCCAGAACTTCCAACACTATGTTGAATAGGAGTGGTGAGAGAGGGCATCCCTGTCTTGTGCCAGTTTTCAAAGGGAATTTTTCCAGTTTTTGCCCATTCAGTATGATATTAGCTGTGGGTTTGTCATAAATAGCTCTTATTATTTTGAGGTACGTTCCATCAATACCGAATTTATTGAGCGTTTTTAGCATGAAGGGCTGTTGAATTTTGTCAAAAGCCTTTTCTGCATCTATTGAGATAATCATGTGGTTCTTGTCTTTGGTTCTGTTTATATGCTGGATTACGTTGATTGATTTGCGAATGTTGAACCAGCCTTGCATCCCAGGGATGAAGCCCACTTGATCATGGTGGATAAGCTTTTTGATGTGCTGCGGAATCCGGTTTGCCAGTATTTTATTGAGGATTTTTGCATCGATGTTCATCAGGGAGATTGGTCTAAAATTCTCTTTTTTTGTTGTGTCTCTGCCAGGCTTTGGTATCAGGATGATGTTGGCCTCATAAAATGAGTTAGGGAGGATTCCCTCTTTTTCTATTGATTGGAATAGTTTCAGAAGGAATGGTACCAGCTCCTCCTTGTACCTCTGGTAGAATTCAGCTGTGAATCCATCTGGCCCAGGGCTTTTTTTGGTGGGTAGGCTATTAATTGTTGCCTCAATTTCAGAGCCTGCTATTGGTCTATTCAGGGATTCAACTTCTTCCTGGTTTAGTCTTGGAAGAGTGTAAGTGTCCAGGAAATTATCCATTTCTTCTAGATTTTCTAGTTGATTTGCGTAGAGGTGTTTATAGTATTCTCTGATGGTAGTTTGTATTTCTGTGGGGTCGGTGGTGATATCTCCTTTATCATTTTTTAATGCGTCTATTTGATTCCTCTCTCTCTTCTTCTTTATTAGTCTTGCTAGCGGTCTGTCAATTTTGTTGATCTTTTCAAAAAACCAACTCCTGGATTCATTGATTTTTTGGAGGGTTTTTTGTGTGTCTATCTCCTTCAGTTCTGCTCTGATCTTAGTTATTTCTTGCCTTCTGCTAGCTTTTGAATGTGTTTGCTCTTGCCTCTCTAGTTCTTTTAATTGTGATGTTAGAGTGTCAATTGAAAAAGGTTGTTGTTGTGAAAACAGAAAGTTAAAAAGTGAAAACACAAGCTATGAGCAGCATGTTCTGGAGTTTTCATGTTGTAATCAAAGGCCTCTACTTGTGAGGTGCTTATGTGTGCAAAAGAGAGAAGAGAGAGAACCATGGTGGCATGGTGGAGAGGGAGATGGTGGAGATATGCCTACTCCTTACTGTACCCCAGTCCACTCTTAAGATGATGCTGCTGCCAGTGCCCCAAGAGGGTCTCTGAACCTCAGTTAGCTCATCTATAAAACTTAGATACCAGTTATGTCCTCCTGGAGAGAGTGCGGAAAGTGAAATTAAACAGTGATGGTAGCTAATGTTTACTAAATGCCAAGTATGTGCCAAATACTCTGCATATGGTATGTCATTATCCTCCTATAAGGAAGTTACTATTATTACTCTCATTTTACAGATGAAAAAAGTGAGGAAAAGGTTTGAGATGAGAAATGTTAAGTAATTTGCCAAACTTAGTAAATGATAGAGCCAGAACTTATTTTTTTTTTTTTTTTTATTATACTTTAAGTTCTAGGGTACATGTGCATAACGTGCAGGTTACATATGTATACATGTGCCATGTTGGTGTGCTGCACCCATCAACTCGTCAGCACCCATCAATTCATCATTTATATCAGGTATAACTCCCCAATGCAATCCCTCCCCCCTCCCCCCTCCCCATGATAGGCCCCAGTGTGTGATGTTCCCCTTCCCGAGTCCAAGTGAGCTCATTGTTCAGTTCCCACCTATGAGTGAGAACATGCGGTGTTTGGTTTTCTCTTCTTGTGATAATTTGCTAAGAATGATGGTTTCCAGCTGCATCCATGTCCCTACAAAGGACGCAAACTCATCCTTTTTTATGGCTGCATAGTATTCCATGGTGTATATGTGCCACATTTTCTTAATCCAGTCTGTCACTGATGGACATTTGGGTTGATTCCAAGTCTTTGCTATTGTGAATAGTGCCGCAATAAACATACGTGTGCATGTGTCTTTGTAGTAGAATAATTTATAATCCTTTGGGTATATACCCAGTAGTGGGATGGCTGGGTCATATGGTACATCTAGTTCTAGATCCTTGAGGAATCGCCATACTGTTTTCCATAATGGTTGAACTAGTTTACAATCCCACCAACAGTGTAAAAGTGTTCCTATTTCTCC
>NW_022318154.1:0-1152 GCF_002776525.5 Piliocolobus tephrosceles
TCATTTTTTATTGCGTCTATTTGATTCCTCTCTCTTTTCTTCTTTATCAGCCTTGCTAGCAGTCTGTCAATTTTGTTGATCTTTTCAAAAAACCAACTCCTGGATTCATTGATTTTTTGGATGGTCTTTGGGTCTCTATCTCCTTCATTTCTGCTCTGATCTTAGTTATTTCTTGCCTTCTGCTAGCTTTTGAATGTGTTTGCTCTTGCCTCTCTAGTTCGTTTAATTGTGATGTTAGAGTGTCAATTTTAGATCTTTCCTGCTTTCTCTTGTGCACTTAATGCTATAAATTTCCCTCTACACACTGCTTTAAATGTGTCCCAGAGATTCTGCTATGTTGTATCTTTTTTCTCATTGGTTTCAAAGAACATCTTTATTTCTGCTTTCATTTCGTTATGTACCCAGTAGTCATTCAGAAGCAGGTTGTTCAGTTTCCATGTAGTTGAGCGGTTTTGATTGAGTTTCTTAGTCCTGAGTTCTAGTTTGATTGCACTGTGGTCTGACAGACAGTTTGTGATCATTTCTGTTCTTTTACATTTGCTGAGGAGTGCTTTACTTCCAATTATGTGGTCAATTTTGGAATAAGTGTGATGTGATGCTGAGAAGAATGTATATTCTGTTGACTTGTGGTGGAGAGTTCTATAGATGTCTATGAGGTCCGCTTGGTGCAGAGATGAATTCAATTCCTGGATATCCTGTTAACTTTCTGTCTCGTTGATCTGTCTGATGTTGACAGTGGAGTGTTGAAGTCTGCCATTATTATTGTGTGGGAGTCTAAGTCTCTTTTTAAGTCCCTAAGGCCTTGCTTTATGAATCTGGGTGCTCCTGTATTGGGTGCATATATATTTAGGATAGTTAGCTCTTCCTGTTGAATTGATCGCTTTACCATTTTGTAATGGCCTTCTTTGTCTCTTTTGATTTTTGATGGTTTAAAGTCTGTTTTATCAGAGAGTAGGATTGCAACCCCTGCTTTTCTTTGTTCTCCATTTGCTTGGTAGATCTTCCTCCATCCCTTTATTTTGAGCCTATGTATGTCTCTGCATGTGAGATGGTTCTCCTGAAGACAGCAGACTGATGGGTCTTGACTCTTTATCCAGTTTGCCATTCTGTGTCTTTTAATTGGAGCATTTAGTCCATTTACATTTAAGGTTA
>NW_022318155.1:0-2242 GCF_002776525.5 Piliocolobus tephrosceles
ATCAACCCAAATGTCCATCAGTGACAGACTGGATTAAGAAAATGTGGCACATATACACCATGGAATACTATGCAGCCATAAAAAAGGATGAGTTTGCGTCCTTTGTAGGGACATGGATGCAGCTGGAAACCATCATTCTTAGCAAATTATCACAAGAAGAGAAAACCAAACACCGCATGTTCTCACTCATAGGTGGGAACTGAACAATGAGCTCACTTGGACTCGGGAAGGGGAACATCACACACTGGGGCCTATCATGGGGAGGGGGGAGGGGGGAGGGATTGCATTGGGGAGTTATACCTGATATAAATGATGAATTGATGGGTGCTGACGAGTTGATGGGTGCAGCACACCAACATGGCACATGTATACATATGTAACCTGCACGTTATGCACATGTACCCTAGAACTTAAAGTATAATAAAAAAAAAAAAAAAAATAAGTTCTGGCTCTATCATTTACTAAGTTTGGCAAATTACTTAACATTTCTCATCTCAAACCTTTTCCTCACTTTTTTCATCTGTAAAATGAGAGTAATAATAGTAACTTCCTTATAGGAGGATAATGACATACCATATGCAGAGTATTTGGCACATACTTGGCATTTAGTAAACATTAGCTACCATCACTGTTTAATTTCACTTTCCGCACTCTCTCCAGGAGGACATAACTGGTATCTAAGTTTTATAGATGAGCTAACTGAGGTTCAGAGACCCTCTTGGGGCACTGGCAGCAGCATCATCTTAAGAGTGGACTGGGGTACAGTAAGGAGTAGGCATATCTCCACCATCTCCCTCTCCACCATGCCACCATGGTTCTCTCTCTTCTCTCTTTTGCACACATAAGCACCTCACAAGTAGAGGCCTTTGATTACAACATGAAAACTCCAGAACATGCTGCTCATAGCTTGTGTTTTCACTTTTTAACTTTCTGTTTTCACAACAACAACCTTTTTCAATTGACACTCTAACATCACAATTAAAAGAACTAGAGAGGCAAGAGCAAACACATTCAAAAGCTAGCAGAAGGCAAGAAATAACTAAGATCAGAGCAGAACTGAAGGAGATAGACACACAAAAAACCCTCCAAAAAATCAATGAATCCAGGAGTTGGTTTTTTGAAAAGATCAACAAAATTGACAGACCGCTAGCAAGACTAATAAAGAAGAAGAGAGAGAGGAATCAAATAGACGCATTAAAAAATGATAAAGGAGATATCACCACCGACCCCACAGAAATACAAACTACCATCAGAGAATACTATAAACACCTCTACGCAAATCAACTAGAAAATCTAGAAGAAATGGATAATTTCCTGGACACTTACACTCTTCCAAGACTAAACCAGGAAGAAGTTGAATCCCTGAATAGACCAATAGCAGGCTCTGAAATTGAGGCAACAATTAATAGCCTACCCACCAAAAAAAGCCCTGGGCCAGATGGATTCACAGCTGAATTCTACCAGAGGTACAAGGAGGAGCTGGTACCATTCCTTCTGAAACTATTCCAATCAATAGAAAAAGAGGGAATCCTCCCTAACTCATTTTATGAGGCCAACATCATCCTGATACCAAAGCCTGGCAGAGACACAACAAAAAAAGAGAATTTTAGACCAATCTCCCTGATGAACATCGATGCAAAAATCCTCAATAAAATACTGGCAAACCGGATTCCGCAGCACATCAAAAAGCTTATCCACCATGATCAAGTGGGCTTCATCCCTGGGATGCAAGGCTGGTTCAACATTCGCAAATCAATCAACGTAATCCAGCATATCAACAGAACCAAAGACAAGAACCACATGATTATCTCAATAGATGCAGAAAAGGCTTTTGACAAAATTCAACAGCCCTTCATGCTAAAAACGCTCAATAAATTCGGTATTGATGGAACGTACCTCAAAATAATAAGAGCTATTTATGACAAACCCACAGCTAATATCATACTGAATGGGCAAAAACTGGAAAAATTCCCTTTGAAAACTGGCACAAGACAGGGATGCCCTCTCTCACCACTCCTATTCAACATAGTGTTGGAAGTTCTGGCTAGGGCAATCAGGCAAGAGAAAGAAATCAAGGGTATTCCGTTAGGAAAAGAAGAAGTCAAATTGTCCCTGTTTGCAGATGACATGATTGTATACTTAGAAAACCCCATCGTCTCAGCCCAAAACCTTCTTAAGCTGATAAGCAACTTCAACAAAGTCTCAGGATACAAAATTAATGTGCAAAAATCACAAGCATTCT
>NW_022318156.1:0-2465 GCF_002776525.5 Piliocolobus tephrosceles
GGAGAAATAGGAACACTTTTACACTGTTGGTGGGATTGTAAACTAGTTCAACCATTATGGAAAACAGTATGGCGATTCCTCAAGGATCTAGAACTAGATGTACCATATGACCCAGCCATCCCACTACTGGGTATATACCCAAAGGATTATAAATTATTCTACTACAAAGACACATGCACACGTATGTTTATTGCGGCACTATTCACAATAGCAAAGACTTGGAATCAACCCAAATGTCCATCAGTGACAGACTGGATTAAGAAAATGTGGCACATATACACCATGGAATACTATGCAGCCATAAAAAAGGATGAGTTTGCGTCCTTTGTAGGGACATGGATGCAGCTGGAAACCATCATTCTTAGCAAATTATCACAAGAAGAGAAAACCAAACACCGCATGTTCTCACTCATAGGTGGGAACTGAACAATGAGCTCACTTGGACTCGGGAAGGGGAACATCACACACTGGGGCCTATCATGGGGAGGGGGGAGGGGGGAGGGATTGCATTGGGGAGTTATACCTGATATAAATGATGAATTGATGGGTGCTGACGAGTTGATGGGTGCAGCACACCAACATGGCACATGTATACATATGTAACCTGCACGTTATGCACATGTACCCTAGAACTTAAAGTATAATAAAAAAAAAAAAAAAAATAAGTTCTGGCTCTATCATTTACTAAGTTTGGCAAATTACTTAACATTTCTCATCTCAAACCTTTTCCTCACTTTTTTCATCTGTAAAATGAGAGTAATAATAGTAACTTCCTTATAGGAGGATAATGACATACCATATGCAGAGTATTTGGCACATACTTGGCATTTAGTAAACATTAGCTACCATCACTGTTTAATTTCACTTTCCGCACTCTCTCCAGGAGGACATAACTGGTATCTAAGTTTTATAGATGAGCTAACTGAGGTTCAGAGACCCTCTTGGGGCACTGGCAGCAGCATCATCTTAAGAGTGGACTGGGGTACAGTAAGGAGTAGGCATATCTCCACCATCTCCCTCTCCACCATGCCACCATGGTTCTCTCTCTTCTCTCTTTTGCACACATAAGCACCTCACAAGTAGAGGCCTTTGATTACAACATGAAAACTCCAGAACATGCTGCTCATAGCTTGTGTTTTCACTTTTTAACTTTCTGTTTTCACAACAACAACCTTTTTCAATTGACACTCTAACATCACAATTAAAAGAACTAGAGAGGCAAGAGCAAACACATTCAAAAGCTAGCAGAAGGCAAGAAATAACTAAGATCAGAGCAGAACTGAAGGAGATAGACACACAAAAAACCCTCCAAAAAATCAATGAATCCAGGAGTTGGTTTTTTGAAAAGATCAACAAAATTGACAGACCGCTAGCAAGACTAATAAAGAAGAAGAGAGAGAGGAATCAAATAGACGCATTAAAAAATGATAAAGGAGATATCACCACCGACCCCACAGAAATACAAACTACCATCAGAGAATACTATAAACACCTCTACGCAAATCAACTAGAAAATCTAGAAGAAATGGATAATTTCCTGGACACTTACACTCTTCCAAGACTAAACCAGGAAGAAGTTGAATCCCTGAATAGACCAATAGCAGGCTCTGAAATTGAGGCAACAATTAATAGCCTACCCACCAAAAAAAGCCCTGGGCCAGATGGATTCACAGCTGAATTCTACCAGAGGTACAAGGAGGAGCTGGTACCATTCCTTCTGAAACTATTCCAATCAATAGAAAAAGAGGGAATCCTCCCTAACTCATTTTATGAGGCCAACATCATCCTGATACCAAAGCCTGGCAGAGACACAACAAAAAAAGAGAATTTTAGACCAATCTCCCTGATGAACATCGATGCAAAAATCCTCAATAAAATACTGGCAAACCGGATTCCGCAGCACATCAAAAAGCTTATCCACCATGATCAAGTGGGCTTCATCCCTGGGATGCAAGGCTGGTTCAACATTCGCAAATCAATCAACGTAATCCAGCATATAAACAGAACCAAAGACAAGAACCACATGATTATCTCAATAGATGCAGAAAAGGCTTTTGACAAAATTCAACAGCCCTTCATGCTAAAAACGCTCAATAAATTCGGTATTGATGGAACGTACCTCAAAATAATAAGAGCTATTTATGACAAACCCACAGCTAATATCATACTGAATGGGCAAAAACTGGAAAAATTCCCTTTGAAAACTGGCACAAGACAGGGATGCCCTCTCTCACCACTCCTATTCAACATAGTGTTGGAAGTTCTGGCTAGGGCAATCAGGCAAGAGAAAGAAATCAAGGGTATTCCGTTAGGAAAAGAAGAAGTCAAATTGTCCCTGTTTGCAGATGACATGATTGTATACTTAGAAAACCCCATCGTCTCAGCCCAAAACCTTCTTAAGCTGATAAGCAACTTCAACAAAGTCTCAGGATACAAAATTAATGTGCAAAAATCACAAGCATTCT
>NW_022318157.1:0-2242 GCF_002776525.5 Piliocolobus tephrosceles
AGAATGCTTGTGATTTTTGCACATTAATTTTGTATCCTGAGACTTTGTTGAAGTTGCTTATCAGCTTAAGAAGGTTTTGGGCTGAGACGATGGGGTTTTCTAAGTATACAATCATGTCATCTGCAAACAGGGACAATTTGACTTCTTCTTTTCCTAACGGAATACCCTTGATTTCTTTCTCTTGCCTGATTGCCCTAGCCAGAACTTCCAACACTATGTTGAATAGGAGTGGTGAGAGAGGGCATCCCTGTCTTGTGCCAGTTTTCAAAGGGAATTTTTCCAGTTTTTGCCCATTCAGTATGATATTAGCTGTGGGTTTGTCATAAATAGCTCTTATTATTTTGAGGTACGTTCCATCAATACCGAATTTATTGAGCGTTTTTAGCATGAAGGGCTGTTGAATTTTGTCAAAAGCCTTTTCTGCATCTATTGAGATAATCATGTGGTTCTTGTCTTTGGTTCTGTTGATATGCTGGATTACGTTGATTGATTTGCGAATGTTGAACCAGCCTTGCATCCCAGGGATGAAGCCCACTTGATCATGGTGGATAAGCTTTTTGATGTGCTGCGGAATCCGGTTTGCCAGTATTTTATTGAGGATTTTTGCATCGATGTTCATCAGGGAGATTGGTCTAAAATTCTCTTTTTTTGTTGTGTCTCTGCCAGGCTTTGGTATCAGGATGATGTTGGCCTCATAAAATGAGTTAGGGAGGATTCCCTCTTTTTCTATTGATTGGAATAGTTTCAGAAGGAATGGTACCAGCTCCTCCTTGTACCTCTGGTAGAATTCAGCTGTGAATCCATCTGGCCCAGGGCTTTTTTTGGTGGGTAGGCTATTAATTGTTGCCTCAATTTCAGAGCCTGCTATTGGTCTATTCAGGGATTCAACTTCTTCCTGGTTTAGTCTTGGAAGAGTGTAAGTGTCCAGGAAATTATCCATTTCTTCTAGATTTTCTAGTTGATTTGCGTAGAGGTGTTTATAGTATTCTCTGATGGTAGTTTGTATTTCTGTGGGGTCGGTGGTGATATCTCCTTTATCATTTTTTAATGCGTCTATTTGATTCCTCTCTCTCTTCTTCTTTATTAGTCTTGCTAGCGGTCTGTCAATTTTGTTGATCTTTTCAAAAAACCAACTCCTGGATTCATTGATTTTTTGGAGGGTTTTTTGTGTGTCTATCTCCTTCAGTTCTGCTCTGATCTTAGTTATTTCTTGCCTTCTGCTAGCTTTTGAATGTGTTTGCTCTTGCCTCTCTAGTTCTTTTAATTGTGATGTTAGAGTGTCAATTGAAAAAGGTTGTTGTTGTGAAAACAGAAAGTTAAAAAGTGAAAACACAAGCTATGAGCAGCATGTTCTGGAGTTTTCATGTTGTAATCAAAGGCCTCTACTTGTGAGGTGCTTATGTGTGCAAAAGAGAGAAGAGAGAGAACCATGGTGGCATGGTGGAGAGGGAGATGGTGGAGATATGCCTACTCCTTACTGTACCCCAGTCCACTCTTAAGATGATGCTGCTGCCAGTGCCCCAAGAGGGTCTCTGAACCTCAGTTAGCTCATCTATAAAACTTAGATACCAGTTATGTCCTCCTGGAGAGAGTGCGGAAAGTGAAATTAAACAGTGATGGTAGCTAATGTTTACTAAATGCCAAGTATGTGCCAAATACTCTGCATATGGTATGTCATTATCCTCCTATAAGGAAGTTACTATTATTACTCTCATTTTACAGATGAAAAAAGTGAGGAAAAGGTTTGAGATGAGAAATGTTAAGTAATTTGCCAAACTTAGTAAATGATAGAGCCAGAACTTATTTTTTTTTTTTTTTTTATTATACTTTAAGTTCTAGGGTACATGTGCATAACGTGCAGGTTACATATGTATACATGTGCCATGTTGGTGTGCTGCACCCATCAACTCGTCAGCACCCATCAATTCATCATTTATATCAGGTATAACTCCCCAATGCAATCCCTCCCCCCTCCCCCCTCCCCATGATAGGCCCCAGTGTGTGATGTTCCCCTTCCCGAGTCCAAGTGAGCTCATTGTTCAGTTCCCACCTATGAGTGAGAACATGCGGTGTTTGGTTTTCTCTTCTTGTGATAATTTGCTAAGAATGATGGTTTCCAGCTGCATCCATGTCCCTACAAAGGACGCAAACTCATCCTTTTTTATGGCTGCATAGTATTCCATGGTGTATATGTGCCACATTTTCTTAATCCAGTCTGTCACTGATGGACATTTGGGTTGAT
>NW_022318158.1:0-2070 GCF_002776525.5 Piliocolobus tephrosceles
ATTTCCCAGTCTTTCACCCACCCCATCTAGCCAGAAAACTTCCCATATGATTGTGTATTTAGAAAACCCCATCGTCTCAGCCCAAAATCTTCTTAAGCTGATAAGCAACTTCAGCAAAGTCTCAGGATACAAAATTAATGTGCAAAAATCACAAGCATTCTTATACACCAGTAACAGACAAGCAGAGAGCCAAATCAGGAATGAACTTCCATTCACAATTGCTTCAAAGAGAATAAAATACCTAGGAATCCAACTTACAAGGGATGTAAAGGACCTCTTCAAGGAGAACTACAAACCACTGCTCAGTGAAATCAAAGAGGACACAAACAAATGGAAGAACATACCATGCTCATGGATAGGAAGAATCAATATCGTGAAAATGGCTATACTGCCCAAGGTTATTTATAGATTCAATGCCATCCCCATCAAGCTACCAATGAGTTTCTTCACCAAATTGGAAAAAACTGCTTTAAAGTTCATATGGAACCAAAAAAGAGCCCGCATTGCCAAGACAATCCTAAGTCAAAAGGACAAAGCCGGAGGCGTCACGCTACCTGACTTCAAACTATACTACAAGGCTACAGTAACCAAAACAGCATGGTACTGGTACCAAAACAGAGATATAGACCAATGGAACAGAACGGAGCCTTCAGAAATAATGCCACACATCTACAACCATCTGATATTTGACAAACCTGAGAAAAACAAGAAATGGGGAAAGGATTCCCTATTTAATAAATGGTGCTGGGAAAATTGGCTAGCCATAAGTAGAAAGCTGAAACTGGATCCTTTCCTTACTCCTTATACGAAGATTAATTCAAGATGGATTAGAGACTTAAATGTTAGACCTAATACCATAAAAACCCTAGAAGAAAATCTAGGTAGTACCATTCAGGACATAGGCACGGGCAAGGACTTCATGTCTAAAACACCAAAAGCAACGGCAGCAAAAGCCAAAATTGACAAATGGGATCTAATTAAACTAAAGAGCTTCTGCACAGCAAAAGAAACTACCATCAGAGTGAACAGGCAACCTACAGAATGGGAGAAAATTTTTGCAATCTACTCATCTGACAAAGGGCTAATTTCCAGAATCTACAAAGAACTCAAACAAATATACAAGAAAAAAACAAACAACCCCATCAAAAAGTGGGGAAAGGATATGAACAGACATTTCTCAAAAGAAGACATTCATACAGCCAACAGACACATGAAAAAATGCTCATCATCACTGGCCATCAGAGAAATGCAAATCAAAACCACAATGAGATACCATCTCACACCAGTTAGAATGGCAATCATTAAAAAATCAGGAAACAATAGGTGTTGGAGAGGATGTGGAGAAATAGGAACACTTTTACACTGTTGGTGGGATTGTAAACTAGTTCAACCATTATGGAAAACAGTATGGCGATTCCTCAAGGATCTAGAACTAGATGTACCATATGACCCAGCCATCCCACTACTGGGTATATACCCAAAGGATTATAAATTATGCTACTACAAAGACACATGCACACGTATGTTTATTGCGGCACTATTCACAATAGCAAAGACTTGGAATCAACCCAAATGTCCATCAGTGACAGACTGGATGAAGAAAATGTGGCACATATACACCATGGAATACTATGCAGCCATAAAAAAGGATGAGTTTGCGTCCTTTGTAGAGACATGGATGCAGCTGGAAACCATCATTCTTAGCAAATTATCACAAGAAGAGAAAACCAAACACCGCATGTTCTCACTCATAGGTGGGAACTGAACAATGAGCTCACTTGGACTCGGGAAGGGGAACATCACACACTGGGGCCTATCATGGGGAGGGGGGAGGGGGAAGGGATTGCATTGGGGAGTTATACCTGATATAAATGATGAATTGATGGGTGCTGACGAGTTGATGGGTGCAGCACACCAACATGGCACATGTATACATATGTAACCTGCACATTACGCACATGTACCCTAGAACTTAAAGTATAATAAAAAAAATAAAAAAATAAAAAATAAAAAAAAAAAAAAAGAAAACCTATATAGAGGGCAGTTATTTCCCAGTCTTTCACCCACCCC
>NW_022318159.1:0-2070 GCF_002776525.5 Piliocolobus tephrosceles
GGGGTGGGTGAAAGACTGGGAAATAACTGCCCTCTATATAGGTTTTCTTTTTTTTTTTTTTTATTTTTTATTTTTTTATTTTTTTTATTATACTTTAAGTTCTAGGGTACATGTGCGTAATGTGCAGGTTACATATGTATACATGTGCCATGTTGGTGTGCTGCACCCATCAACTCGTCAGCACCCATCAATTCATCATTTATATCAGGTATAACTCCCCAATGCAATCCCTTCCCCCTCCCCCCTCCCCATGATAGGCCCCAGTGTGTGATGTTCCCCTTCCCGAGTCCAAGTGAGCTCATTGTTCAGTTCCCACCTATGAGTGAGAACATGCGGTGTTTGGTTTTCTCTTCTTGTGATAATTTGCTAAGAATGATGGTTTCCAGCTGCATCCATGTCTCTACAAAGGACGCAAACTCATCCTTTTTTATGGCTGCATAGTATTCCATGGTGTATATGTGCCACATTTTCTTCATCCAGTCTGTCACTGATGGACATTTGGGTTGATTCCAAGTCTTTGCTATTGTGAATAGTGCCGCAATAAACATACGTGTGCATGTGTCTTTGTAGTAGCATAATTTATAATCCTTTGGGTATATACCCAGTAGTGGGATGGCTGGGTCATATGGTACATCTAGTTCTAGATCCTTGAGGAATCGCCATACTGTTTTCCATAATGGTTGAACTAGTTTACAATCCCACCAACAGTGTAAAAGTGTTCCTATTTCTCCACATCCTCTCCAACACCTATTGTTTCCTGATTTTTTAATGATTGCCATTCTAACTGGTGTGAGATGGTATCTCATTGTGGTTTTGATTTGCATTTCTCTGATGGCCAGTGATGATGAGCATTTTTTCATGTGTCTGTTGGCTGTATGAATGTCTTCTTTTGAGAAATGTCTGTTCATATCCTTTCCCCACTTTTTGATGGGGTTGTTTGTTTTTTTCTTGTATATTTGTTTGAGTTCTTTGTAGATTCTGGAAATTAGCCCTTTGTCAGATGAGTAGATTGCAAAAATTTTCTCCCATTCTGTAGGTTGCCTGTTCACTCTGATGGTAGTTTCTTTTGCTGTGCAGAAGCTCTTTAGTTTAATTAGATCCCATTTGTCAATTTTGGCTTTTGCTGCCGTTGCTTTTGGTGTTTTAGACATGAAGTCCTTGCCCGTGCCTATGTCCTGAATGGTACTACCTAGATTTTCTTCTAGGGTTTTTATGGTATTAGGTCTAACATTTAAGTCTCTAATCCATCTTGAATTAATCTTCGTATAAGGAGTAAGGAAAGGATCCAGTTTCAGCTTTCTACTTATGGCTAGCCAATTTTCCCAGCACCATTTATTAAATAGGGAATCCTTTCCCCATTTCTTGTTTTTCTCAGGTTTGTCAAATATCAGATGGTTGTAGATGTGTGGCATTATTTCTGAAGGCTCCGTTCTGTTCCATTGGTCTATATCTCTGTTTTGGTACCAGTACCATGCTGTTTTGGTTACTGTAGCCTTGTAGTATAGTTTGAAGTCAGGTAGCGTGACGCCTCCGGCTTTGTCCTTTTGACTTAGGATTGTCTTGGCAATGCGGGCTCTTTTTTGGTTCCATATGAACTTTAAAGCAGTTTTTTCCAATTTGGTGAAGAAACTCATTGGTAGCTTGATGGGGATGGCATTGAATCTATAAATAACCTTGGGCAGTATAGCCATTTTCACGATATTGATTCTTCCTATCCATGAGCATGGTATGTTCTTCCATTTGTTTGTGTCCTCTTTGATTTCACTGAGCAGTGGTTTGTAGTTCTCCTTGAAGAGGTCCTTTACATCCCTTGTAAGTTGGATTCCTAGGTATTTGATTCTCTTTGAAGCAATTGTGAATGGAAGTTCATTCCTGATTTGGCTCTCTGCTTGTCTGTTACTGGTGTATAAGAATGCTTGTGATTTTTGCACATTAATTTTGTATCCTGAGACTTTGCTGAAGTTGCTTATCAGCTTAAGAAGATTTTGGGCTGAGACGATGGGGTTTTCTAAATACACAATCATATGGGAAGTTTTCTGGCTAGATGGGGTGGGTGAAAGACTGGGAAAT
>NW_022318160.1:0-8070 GCF_002776525.5 Piliocolobus tephrosceles
TGTTTCCTAAACAAAGGAATGAGCACACAAGACAACACAGGACAAGACATACATGGCGGCCACACCGAATGGCACACTCTGCTTTATTTTATACAGCCGTTTGTGGAATGTTACCAAGTCATGGGGCATGTGTTGCTTCTCTGACCTTTCCTTGACTCCCAAGATCAGTAAACATTGACCAGTTCCCAGAGCCCACTGTTTACAGCTGGCTCCTTTGTCCTTTCTGTTTGCAGAGAAAGACCGTCCTGCTTTGTCTGCAAGAGCAGGGCTTATTGGGAACGTCTCGTTTGTGAGCACACAGTCCTCTACATCTCCCCCTTCTTTATTTACAGGTTTGAATTTCTTTCAAAACCATCATCACATGTTGGGCTCACTGGGATTTGGTGTTTGCCCTTTGGCACCATTTCCAGCAGACTGTGAAAATGACAAAAGCAAAAACAACAATCAACACATTACTAGAAACAGAAGTCAGTAAAGTTTTTTTTTTTTTTTTTTTTTTTTGAGACGGAGTCTCTCTCGATTGCCCAGGCTGGAGTGCAGTGGCTGGATCTCAGCTCACTGCAAGCTCTGCCTCCTGGGTTTATGCCATTCTCCTGCCTCAGCCTCCCGAGTAGCTGGGACTACAGGCGCCTGCCACCTCACCCAGCTAGTTTTTTGTATTTTTTAGTAGAGACGGGGTTTCACCATGTTAGCCAGGATGGTCTTGATCTCCTGACCTCGTGATCCACACGTCTAGGCCTCCCAAAGTGCTGGGATTACAGGCTTGAGCCACCGCACCCAGCCAGTAAAGTTTTTATAGGATTCACAGGGTTGAAAGATTTCAAGCTTTTTGCAATACCAGTCATTAAATCTGCGCCAGTCAGCAATGGTAACTGATTATGAAACGTTTCAGAAATATTGTGTGTTAGTTTTTGTATTTTTAGGGAAAGATTATTATGGCCAATTAAAAGCCTTTTTAACTTTGTCCAATTATGTACAGTGTTGTTAAAAGGAACGGGGTAATACAAAATTGAGTAGTATTTCAGTCACATTTTAATAAGGCTTGAGTATTTAACACTGTTAGCTGCTCCCCTATGCAAGACACCACTTTTTTAAAGTTATCTACTCGTTTAGTCAAATGAGCATCGATGTCTCGTTGTTGTCATCACAACAAGTGAGATTGTTTATGCCATTGTTGCACGAACTTTGCATTTTGGATCCTCTGATGTAGCGCCAGTCCAGCAACAGTGGCGGTGGAAGTAATGGCCACAAGTCCCACTACTGCTGTTACAATGATCCCAACCGCTCTTCGGCTGCGGTGGACAAGATCTTGCATTACTTTGTAAATTTGAGTAACCCCAGTAGATTTACTCCAGGTGCGTGTCAAGTTCACAGGTAACCAGGTTTTTTTTCTAGCTCTTAAAATATATATATTGGAGTAAGTCTCATTCCAATTATTATGCCAAGTAATATTTATACAGCTTAAAAATGTACAATTGCCTGTACAGTTAACTACTCCTGTATTATTATCCCATTTAAAGATTCTCACTAACAACAAGTAAGGTTTTTTAACACAAGCAATGACATATCTAGATCTGTTTCGATGTAAAGATATATGGAAAGGATTAGAAAGATTAGTGGTATTTAAAGACATGTTTCCCGTAAAAGTAGACATTGGTTTGCCAGTAGCTAGTAACTTTTATATATGACTTTGTATTTGTGAGGTGTTGGCCAAATGCGGCATAGGGGGCGACAAGCCACCATCATGTCAAATAATAGGTTCCTTACCATTAGCATAAATGCTGTGATTATTTCTATGTCATCGTAGGCTAATGTGGCTAAACTTAGTCTGAAAATCTCCATGCACACTTTAGTCAGTGACAAGGTATCTGTAATTCCTACCTTTTACCTCTAAGAATAATCGTGGTCTACTTCTTTTACATCTAGTCCACTCTAATTGGGAAACACCTCCAGACACGTCAGGAATAGGACATAAGGATAATGTAGTAGGCGAGGTTTTGTTAAGCAGAGCAGTATGATTATATTTAAAACTCTGAGTAACAACAATTATAGTAAAGGCAGCAATGTGACTATGATTATAGCATACAGCCCAAGCCTCATGAGAAGTATATAAACAATGTGGACTGTTCCCAAGACATATAGGTAACTCTTTTACCCCAAATTGATATGAACTGTTTATTATACCCGTGTCTAACTCAGGATCCTGATTTTAAAAAGGTGATGGCATCCAAGAAGTATCATTAGGAAATACTAAAACTTCTTTGTCTCCCCAGGCCACACCTTGATATAAGGGTGGAAAGGGAATATAAGCCCCATATGTGAATTCTCAAGCTGTTATCTGGCAATTTACTACAGCTAGCATAGCCAGAAATAAGGTCAGTGAGGTTTTGGGCTGTCTAGCTTGTTGAACAACCCCTTCAGCTTCTTGAGTAAGCTTTTTTAGCTGACCCCATGTTGGGGGTTCCGCTCGTCGAGTTTCGAAGGTGAAAGTTTTCTGAGTACTCAGATTTAATTTTTGAAATGCCTCCAGGAAGTCCTCCAGCCGGCTCCTCTTTGCCATGACACTGCTTCAACCGTCGGGATGGGAAACACTCGTCTCTGGCACCTGTGCGAACAAGAGCATAACCTCGACCCCATTGTAAAACTTTTCTTTTTAAATATTGGCCTTGTAATGAAGGATAGTACACCCACAAATTGTTAGCTTGTGGCTTTTTAAATTGTTGTTGAAAATGTTTTACTGCTGCAGATTGCTGTAATTGGAGCCAACAGTTAAGAAAATTTAAAGTAAAAAGAGCTTTCAGAATTTGATGTTTTGGGGAATCTCGTCCATTTCCCCCTGTTTGTTTTAAAAGTTATAATTTTAAGGTAGTATTAGTTTTGTAAATAATTGACCTTGACTGTTAAATGGAATACCAGTGGAATGACGAATGTGGTATGAAGAGAGGAAGGCAGCCAATTTGTGAGAGTAACAAGTAGGAGTATTGTCAGTTTTTAATTTAGTAGGAACATCTATAACTGTAAAGTAAGTAAGTAAATGAGTAATAACAGAATTAGTTTTTTTAGAGGGTAATGGTGTAGCCCATTGGAAGTGTGATCAAGTATTAATTATATGATGAACATATTTAAACAACCAAAAGAAGAAATATAAGTTATATTTATTTGTCAAATGTGATTTTGTTGAGTGTCTCAGGGATTTATACCTGGACTTAAAAAGGGTGTGATAATAGGATCGCAAGATGGACAGGCTCTGACAATAGTTTGGGCTTGATGTCGTGTTATAGAAAATCACCGTTGTAATACTAAACTGTTAGTATGATGTAATTGATGTTTATCTTGAGCCTGTTGGACATTGCCAACAAGTAAAGAATCAATTTGGCTATTATTAAAAGTTAAAGGTCCCGGTAAAGCTGAATGTGAATTAATATGAGTGATAAAAAGGGGGGTTGTATGGGAAGTAAGAGTCAAAAACAATAAGGGAAATAGTTTTTTAAAGGGGTCTTTGGGAGTAATGGTAAAGAAGTTTGAGAAATATACTTAGTCACATATACAGTATATTGGGAATTACTAACTATATTACAAGGGGTTTGCAGCCAATCTTGTAGTACCTTAAGAATGGTAAAAAGTTTTTCCTGTTGTACAGATTTAAATGGATAGTGAGAAATTTTTGAATTATTTGATGTCCAGTATTTAGTTTTTTTATTGTTAGAAAAGAAGTATTAGTAAAAAAGGTGGGACCTTTAACCAGAGTATAAGAAATAGGATTATAGGACAGGAAAGAATATTGTTGTAGAAAAGCAAATAATCTATGACTGGGATAGTGTTGAGAAAAGGAACCAGTATACTTAGCACAAGTCACTTGTTATTTTTTATGAGTTTTTAGTAGAGATTTAATGTATTGATTAGATAATCGGGTAATAATTTTTACAGGGTTAATTCTAAGCAATTGACAAGTTTTATGTTGCCCTTTAATAATTCATTTAGCCAATTTATTAATATAAGGGTAAATTTTTTTAATGGCTTTATTAGCCAAAAATAGCCATTTTAGAATGTTATTATTTTGTTGTAAGACGGCTGTTGGTGAATGAGGAGTATGAAAAAGACATAAAGAGAGTGGAAGATCAGGTATAATATAATCAAGGTGAGCTTTACTAATTTTATTTTTTACAAAAGACAATTTCTCTTTTGTAGTAGGGGATAATTGTCGAGAACTGTTTAAATCTGAATCCCCTTTTAAGGTAGCAAACAAATGTTGTAATTTATAAATAGGAATACATAAGATGGGACGAAGCCAATTAATATCCCCCAACAAGTTTTGAAAGTCATTAAGGGTCATAAGTTGATCTCTCCTAATTTGAATCTTTTGTGGGTGGATTTGTTTTTTAGCCAATAGATACCCCAAATATTGAATGGGGAATTGAGTTTGTATTTTTTTTAGGAGATATTTGTAAATTATAATGACTTAACTGCTGTTGTAAAACCTTAAAAACTTGATTTTGGAGGGTTACATTAGGAGTAGCCAATAAAATATCATTCATATAATGATAAATTAACACAGTTGGAAACTGATTTTTTACAGGATTTAAAGTCCTATGTATGAATTTTTGACATAAACTAGGGCTATTAAGCATACCCTGGGGAAGAACCTTCCACTGATATTTTTGAGTGGGCTGCCCATTATTATATTTAGGAATAATAAAGGCAAACATCTTATAATTTTGAGGCTATAATGGAATAGAGAAAAAGCCATCTTTGAGATTTATGACCATTAATTTTTAACTTTGTGGGATAAGGGTGGGATTAGGAAGACCAGGCTGTAAACTCCTCATTGGTTGAATGTAAACATTTATAGTTTTGAGGTCAGTTAATAAACGCCATTTTTTACTTTTTTTTTTTTTTTTTTTTTTTTTTACATGACAAAGACAGGGGAATTCCATGCAGAAGTACTTGGCTCTATATGCCCCTCGGCCAATTGTTTTTTTGACTAACTCTTTTAAAGCCCTAAGTTTTTCTTTTTTTTTTTTTTTTTTTTGAGACGGAGTCTTGCTCTGTCGCCCAGGCTAGAGTGCAGTGGCCGGATCTCAGCTCACCGCAACCTCTGCCTCCTGGGTTCACGCCATTCTCCTGCCTCAGCCTCCCGAGTGGCTGGGACCACAGGCGCCCACCACCTCGCCCGGCTAATTTTTTGTATTTTTAGTAGAGACGGGGTTTCACCGTGTTAGCCAGGAGGGTCTCGATCTCCTGACCTCGTGATCCGCCCGTCTCGGCCTCCCAAAGTGCTGGGATTACAGGCTTGAGCTTAAAGCCCTAAGTTTTTCTTTAGATAATGGCCACTGTTCCACCCAAACAGGAGTGGTAGTTTTCCACTTTAATTGTAAAGGTTGAGGCTGGTGAACAGTGGCTATGAGTTTAAAGGATTGTAGTCCATTTTGAGCATCATATTTTTGGCAGGTGAAGAAATATGAGGAATGTTTAAAAAAGCACCAAATTGTTGTAAAAGATTTTGTCCCCAAAGATTAATATTGATAGGAACAATATAAAAAAAAATTGACGTTGTTGACCTTTAGGACTGACACAGGTTAAAGGTTTTATGCTTTGATAAACCATAGAAGTAGCACCCAAGTCAGTGAGTGTAACTGAAACTTGTTTTTTTTTATTTTAATTGCATAGGCCACTGATTTAAATAAATGATAGACACATCTGTCCCTGTGTCAATTAACCCCTCAAAAACTGTTCCATTAATGTGCAATGAACATAAGGGCTTGTGATCAGAAACTAAAGTTTCCTAAAACACAGTTTTTCCTGTGCTACCGAACTCTCCCTGTCGAGATACCTCTCTAGATAGGAAGGGAAAAAAAGGCAATAAAAGTAATTGTGCAATATGTTCCCCTGCCTCTAGGCACATAAATTGTGAGACTTGTACCATAATAAGAATTTCATTAGTAAAATCAGGATCAATAATTTTTGGAATTACCATTAACCCCCATATAGTACTGATGTTTTGACCTAACAAAAGTCCTACATGTCCTTTTGGCAAAGGGCCACACACTCCAGTAGTTAATTTATATACTCCTCCATTAGGAGACAAGGTATAAGGCTGAGTAATAGCTAAGTCAATAGTGGCACTCTGTTTAGTTGCTTCATAAAGCTGGGAAACTGGGGTAAGGGGTGATATCCTTAAGGAGGACTTGAATTTATTCCTTGATGTTGTAGGCCATTGCTCACTGGGTATTGTGGTAGGCTTGCATTATAATTGTTGGGGCCCCAAGTCTGTGGGCCCCGGCTCCCGCTTTCCGGGAGAGGAGATAGTAAATTTTCACTTTTATCAGTTTTGGAACGACATTTATTTGTCCAATGTTGACCTTTGTCACAACTTTTGCACACCTCTGAAGGCAGCTTTCTGCCTTGAGGGAAAAAAGTGTTCAATTTTTTTATGACATTCTTTCTTGAAATGTCCAGGTTTACCACATTGAAAGCAAATACCTTGTTTGTTATTTTCTTTTAAGGCTTTAGATAGGGCTCCAGCAAATAACTGAGCATTATAAGTAGCCCCTCTAACACCAGCACAAGCTCTAATATATTTATCTAAATTGGCCCCACTGGCCTTTAATGGTCTTAACAATTTTTGACAGTCAGCATTAGCATTTTCAAAAGACAATGTTTGTAACAAAATGTTTGAAGTAGGGCCAACACCCACAGTTTTTAAGACAGCATCTTGAAGATGGGCTACAAAATTTGGATATGGTTCATTTGCGTCCTGTAAAATCTTCACAAAGGAGAGGGAAGATTTTCCTGCTATTTCTACCTTATTCCAGGCCCCTTAAAAACAAAGTCTTGATTTGAGTAAGGGCAACATCATTTAGGCCAGCCTGAGCATTAAGAGTAGCATATTGGCCCATGCCTGTGAGTTGTTCCTCAGTGGGTCCTGGGGAATCACAGGTAGTATTTTTTCTAGCCTGCACATGCGCCTTGTCCATCCACCAGCTGTGCAATTGTAACCACTGAGAACTATCAAGAACAGCCTTCCCCAAAGTCTCCCAGTCTATAGGAATCATCAAATTTTCTGATGAAAAAGCATCAAGAAGACCAAGGACAAAAGGAGATTGAGGTCCATAGTTAGAAATGGCAGTTTTCATTTCTTTCAAAAATTTAAATTGTAAGGCAGTAAATTGGACATCATTGCCATCATTTGGAAACTGAGCATTAGGAGCAAAAGGAGCACGAATAATTGGAAACAAATCCAGCTCCTCAACTTTTCTTATCTTTTCCTTTTCTCCCTCTCCCAATGGCAGGAAAGGCACTGAGAAAACTTTGCCAGACAAAGGTAAGGAAGCTGGGGGGTTGGAGGCACTGGAAAATCCCCTTCTAATGGGGCAGAAGGAAAAGAAACAGGGAAAGCTCGCAAAGATGAATTAGAAGAATGTATCTGTAGTATCTGTTGAAGCATTCCCATAATACGCTGCATGTCAGAATTCCCCTTAGAAGAAGGAAGAGTTGGCTCTTCCTCTTCTCCCCCTTTTCTACCCCCCTATCCTCTGTTATCCTGGCATAAATGGGCTCCATTTCAGATTCTCTTTTTTTTTTTTTTTTCCCAAATCCTTAGATACCTTTCCTCCTGTGGCTACATCACCACACTCTGAATCAGTCTCAAGTAACTCTAATGCCTGAGTGATAGAGTTACACAAGGTCCACAAATTTAGAGACATAGTATCCCCTAACTGGTGAGCTCTACACAGAGCTTTTACTACCTGTAACCATTCTCTCCGATTCAGCTGCACTTTAGTCTGATACTGAAACCAGTAACAATGTTGTTCAACATGGGCAAACAATCGCTTCAGTCATTTCTTTCACTTCTACTCCTACAGACAGCAACAGTCCTTGAAACAGCCGTAAATATTCTGAGGCCAGAGAGGTGGAATTCCCCAAAATTATCCCGTGTGTCCGCCTTCAGTACTTACACACCCGGGGTGCTCCCCCTCCTGTTCCTTGCTCTCTTGGAGCCACGGACCCTGCTCGCTGTGCTAGTTGTTGGGGTCCGCATGTTTCCTAAACAAAGGAATGAGCACACAAGAC
>NW_022318161.1:0-8070 GCF_002776525.5 Piliocolobus tephrosceles
GTCTTGTGTGCTCATTCCTTTGTTTAGGAAACATGCGGACCCCAACAACTAGCACAGCGAGCAGGGTCCGTGGCTCCAAGAGAGCAAGGAACAGGAGGGGGAGCACCCCGGGTGTGTAAGTACTGAAGGCGGACACACGGGATAATTTTGGGGAATTCCACCTCTCTGGCCTCAGAATATTTACGGCTGTTTCAAGGACTGTTGCTGTCTGTAGGAGTAGAAGTGAAAGAAATGACTGAAGCGATTGTTTGCCCATGTTGAACAACATTGTTACTGGTTTCAGTATCAGACTAAAGTGCAGCTGAATCGGAGAGAATGGTTACAGGTAGTAAAAGCTCTGTGTAGAGCTCACCAGTTAGGGGATACTATGTCTCTAAATTTGTGGACCTTGTGTAACTCTATCACTCAGGCATTAGAGTTACTTGAGACTGATTCAGAGTGTGGTGATGTAGCCACAGGAGGAAAGGTATCTAAGGATTTGGGAAAAAAAAAAAAAAAAGAGAATCTGAAATGGAGCCCATTTATGCCAGGATAACAGAGGATAGGGGGGTAGAAAAGGGGGAGAAGAGGAAGAGCCAACTCTTCCTTCTTCTAAGGGGAATTCTGACATGCAGCGTATTATGGGAATGCTTCAACAGATACTACAGATACATTCTTCTAATTCATCTTTGCGAGCTTTCCCTGTTTCTTTTCCTTCTGCCCCATTAGAAGGGGATTTTCCAGTGCCTCCAACCCCCCAGCTTCCTTACCTTTGTCTGGCAAAGTTTTCTCAGTGCCTTTCCTGCCATTGGGAGAGGGAGAAAAGGAAAAGATAAGAAAAGTTGAGGAGCTGGATTTGTTTCCAATTATTCGTGCTCCTTTTGCTCCTAATGCTCAGTTTCCAAATGATGGCAATGATGTCCAATTTACTGCCTTACAATTTAAATTTTTGAAAGAAATGAAAACTGCCATTTCTAACTATGGACCTCAATCTCCTTTTGTCCTTGGTCTTCTTGATGCTTTTTCATCAGAAAATTTGATGATTCCTATAGACTGGGAGACTTTGGGGAAGGCTGTTCTTGATAGTTCTCAGTGGTTACAATTGCACAGCTGGTGGATGGACAAGGCGCATGTGCAGGCTAGAAAAAATACTACCTGTGATTCCCCAGGACCCACTGAGGAACAACTCACAGGCATGGGCCAATATGCTACTCTTAATGCTCAGGCTGGCCTAAATGATGTTGCCCTTACTCAAATCAAGACTTTGTTTTTAAGGGGCCTGGAATAAGGTAGAAATAGCAGGAAAATCTTCCCTCTCCTTTGTGAAGATTTTACAGGACGCAAATGAACCATATCCAAATTTTGTAGCCCATCTTCAAGATGCTGTCTTAAAAACTGTGGGTGTTGGCCCTACTTCAAACATTTTGTTACAAACATTGTCTTTTGAAAATGCTAATGCTGACTGTCAAAAATTGTTAAGACCATTAAAGGCCAGTGGGGCCAATTTAGATAAATATATTAGAGCTTGTGCTGGTGTTAGAGGGGCTACTTATAATGCTCAGTTATTTGCTGGAGCCCTATCTAAAGCCTTAAAAGAAAATAACAAACAAGGTATTTGCTTTCAATGTGGTAAACCTGGACATTTCAAGAAAGAATGTCATAAAAAAATTGAACACTTTTTTCCCTCAAGGCAGAAAGCTGCCTTCAGAGGTGTGCAAAAGTTGTGACAAAGGTCAACATTGGACAAATAAATGTCGTTCCAAAACTGATAAAAGTGAAAATTTACTATCTCCTCTCCCGGAAAGCGGGAGCCGGGGCCCACAGACTTGGGGCCCCAACAATTATAATGCAAGCCTACCACAATACCCAGTGAGCAATGGCCTACAACATCAAGGAATAAATTCAAGTCCTCCTTAAGGATATCACCCCTTACCCCAGTTTCCCAGCTTTATGAAGCAACTAAACAGAGTGCCACTATTGACTTAGCTATTACTCAGCCTTATACCTTGTCTCCTAATGGAGGAGTATATAAATTAACTACTGGAGTGTGTGGCCCTTTGCCAAAAGGACATGTAGGACTTTTGTTAGGTCAAAACATCAGTACTATATGGGGGTTAATGGTAATTCCAAAAATTATTGATCCTGATTTTACTAATGAAATTCTTATTATGGTACAAGTCTCACAATTTATGTGCCTAGAGGCAGGGGAACATATTGCACAATTACTTTTATTGCCTTTTTTTCCCTTCCTATCTAGAGAGGTATCTCGACAGGGAGAGTTCGGTAGCACAGGAAAAACTGTGTTTTAGGAAACTTTAGTTTCTGATCACAAGCCCTTATGTTCATTGCACATTAATGGAACAGTTTTTGAGGGGTTAATTGACACAGGGACAGATGTGTCTATCATTTATTTAAATCAGTGGCCTATGCAATTAAAATAAAAAAAAACAAGTTTCAGTTACACTCACTGACTTGGGTGCTACTTCTATGGTTTATCAAAGCATAAAACCTTTAACCTGTGTCAGTCCTAAAGGTCAACAACGTCAATTTTTTTTTATATTGTTCCTATCAATATTAATCTTTGGGGACAAAATCTTTTACAACAATTTGGTGCTTTTTTAAACATTCCTCATATTTCTTCACCTGCCAAAAATATGATGCTCAAAATGGACTACAATCCTTTAAACTCATAGCCACTGTTCACCAGCCTCAACCTTTACAATTAAAGTGGAAAACTACCACTCCTGTTTGGGTGGAACAGTGGCCATTATCTAAAGAAAAACTTAGGGCTTTAAGCTCAAGCCTGTAATCCCAGCACTTTGGGAGGCCGAGACGGGCGGATCACGAGGTCAGGAGATCGAGACCCTCCTGGCTAACACGGTGAAACCCCGTCTCTACTAAAAATACAAAAAATTAGCCGGGCGAGGTGGTGGGCGCCTGTGGTCCCAGCCACTCGGGAGGCTGAGGCAGGAGAATGGCGTGAACCCAGGAGGCAGAGGTTGCGGTGAGCTGAGATCCGGCCACTGCACTCTAGCCTGGGCGACAGAGCAAGACTCCGTCTCAAAAAAAAAAAAAAAAAAAAGAAAAACTTAGGGCTTTAAAAGAGTTAGTCAAAAAAACAATTGGCCGAGGGGCATATAGAGCCAAGTACTTCTGCATGGAATTCCCCTGTCTTTGTCATGTAAAAAAAAAAAAAAAAAAAAAAAAAAGTAAAAAATGGCGTTTATTAACTGACCTCAAAACTATAAATGTTTACATTCAACCAATGAGGAGTTTACAGCCTGGTCTTCCTAATCCCACCCTTATCCCACAAAGTTAAAAATTAATGGTCATAAATCTCAAAGATGGCTTTTTCTCTATTCCATTATAGCCTCAAAATTATAAGATGTTTGCCTTTATTATTCCTAAATATAATAATGGGCAGCCCACTCAAAAATATCAGTGGAAGGTTCTTCCCCAGGGTATGCTTAATAGCCCTAGTTTATGTCAAAAATTCATACATAGGACTTTAAATCCTGTAAAAAATCAGTTTCCAACTGTGTTAATTTATCATTATATGAATGATATTTTATTGGCTACTCCTAATGTAACCCTCCAAAATCAAGTTTTTAAGGTTTTACAACAGCAGTTAAGTCATTATAATTTACAAATATCTCCTAAAAAAAATACAAACTCAATTCCCCATTCAATATTTGGGGTATCTATTGGCTAAAAAACAAATCCACCCACAAAAGATTCAAATTAGGAGAGATCAACTTATGACCCTTAATGACTTTCAAAACTTGTTGGGGGATATTAATTGGCTTCGTCCCATCTTATGTATTCCTATTTATAAATTACAACATTTGTTTGCTACCTTAAAAGGGGATTCAGATTTAAACAGTTCTCGACAATTATCCCCTACTACAAAAGAGAAATTGTCTTTTGTAAAAAATAAAATTAGTAAAGCTCACCTTGATTATATTATACCTGATCTTCCACTCTCTTTATGTCTTTTTCATACTCCTCATTCACCAACAGCCGTCTTACAACAAAATAATAACATTCTAAAATGGCTATTTTTGGCTAATAAAGCCATTAAAAAAATTTACCCTTATATTAATAAATTGGCTAAATGAATTATTAAAGGGCAACATAAAACTTGTCAATTGCTTAGAATTAACCCTGTAAAAATTATTACCCGATTATCTAATCAATACATTAAATCTCTACTAAAAACTCATAAAAAATAACAAGTGACTTGTGCTAAGTATACTGGTTCCTTTTCTCAACACTATCCCAGTCATAGATTATTTGCTTTTCTACAACAATATTCTTTCCTGTCCTATAATCCTATTTCTTATACTCTGGTTAAAGGTCCCACCTTTTTTACTAATACTTCTTTTCTAACAATAAAAAAACTAAATACTGGACATCAAATAATTCAAAAATTTCTCACTATCCATTTAAATCTGTACAACAGGAAAAACTTTTTACCATTCTTAAGGTACTACAAGATTGGCTGCAAACCCCTTGTAATATAGTTAGTAATTCCCAATATACTGTATATGTGACTAAGTATATTTCTCAAACTTCTTTACCATTACTCCCAAAGACCCCTTTAAAAAACTATTTCCCTTATTGTTTTTGACTCTTACTTCCCATACAACCCCCCTTTTTATCACTCATATTAATTCACATTCAGCTTTACCGGGACCTTTAACTTTTAATAATAGCCAAATTGATTCTTTACTTGTTGGCAATGTCCAACAGGCTCAAGATAAACATCAATTACATCATACTAACAGTTTAGTATTACAACGGTGATTTTCTATAACACGACATCAAGCCCAAACTATTGTCAGAGCCTGTCCATCTTGCGATCCTATTATCACACCCTTTTTAAGTCCAGGTATAAATCCCTGAGACACTCAACAAAATCACATTTGACAAATAAATATAACTTATATTTCTTCTTTTGGTTGTTTAAATATGTTCATCATATAATTAATACTTGATCACACTTCCAATGGGCTACACCATTACCCTCTAAAAAAACTAATTCTGTTATTACTCATTTACTTACTTACTTTACAGTTATAGATGTTCCTACTAAATTAAAAACTGACAATACTCCTACTTGTTACTCTCACAAATTGGCTGCCTTCCTCTCTTCATACCACATTCGTCATTCCACTGGTATTCCATTTAACAGTCAAGGTCAATTATTTACAAAACTAATACTACCTTAAAATTATAACTTTTAAAACAAACAGGGGGAAATGGACGAGATTCCCCAAAACATCAAATTCTGAAAGCTCTTTTTACTTTAAATTTTCTTAACTGTTGGCTCCAATTACAGCAATCTGCAGCAGTAAAACATTTTCAACAACAATTTAAAAAGCCACAAGCTAACAATTTGTGGGTGTACTATCCTTCATTACAAGGCCAATATTTAAAAAGAAAAGTTTTACAATGGGGTCGAGGTTATGCTCTTGTTCGCACAGGTGCCAGAGACGAGTGTTTCCCATCCCGACGGTTGAAGCAGTGTCATGGCAAAGAGGAGCCGGCTGGAGGACTTCCTGGAGGCATTTCAAAAATTAAATCTGAGTACTCAGAAAACTTTCACCTTCGAAACTCGACGAGCGGAACCCCCAACATGGGGTCAGCTAAAAAAGCTTACTCAAGAAGCTGAAGGGGTTGTTCAACAAGCTAGACAGCCCAAAACCTCACTGACCTTATTTCTGGCTATGCTAGCTGTAGTAAATTGCCAGATAACAGCTTGAGAATTCACATATGGGGCTTATATTCCCTTTCCACCCTTATATCAAGGTGTGGCCTGGGGAGACAAAGAAGTTTTAGTATTTCCTAATGATACTTCTTGGATGCCATCACCTTTTTAAAATCAGGATCCTGAGTTAGACACGGGTATAATAAACAGTTCATATCAATTTGGGGTAAAAGAGTTACCTATATGTCTTGGGAACAGTCCACATTGTTTATATACTTCTCATGAGGCTTGGGCTGTATGCTATAATCATAGTCACATTGCTGCCTTTACTATAATTGTTGTTACTCAGAGTTTTAAATATAATCATACTGCTCTGCTTAACAAAACCTCGCCTACTACATTATCCTTATGTCCTATTCCTGACGTGTCTGGAGGTGTTTCCCAATTAGAGTGGACTAGATGTAAAAGAAGTAGACCACGATTATTCTTAGAGGTAAAAGGTAGGAATTACAGATACCTTGTCACTGACTAAAGTGTGCATGGAGATTTTCAGACTAAGTTTAGCCACATTAGCCTACGATGACATAGAAATAATCACAGCATTTATGCTAATGGTAAGGAACCTATTATTTGACATGATGGTGGCTTGTCGCCCCCTATGCCGCATTTGGCCAACACCTCACAAATACAAAGTCATATATAAAAGTTACTAGCTACTGGCAAACCAATGTCTACTTTTACGGGAAACATGTCTTTAAATACCACTAATCTTTCTAATCCTTTCCATATATCTTTACATCGAAACAGATCTAGATATGTCATTGCTTGTGTTAAAAAACCTTACTTGTTGTTAGTGAGAATCTTTAAATGGGATAATAATACAGGAGTAGTTAACTGTACAGGCAATTGTACATTTTTAAGCTGTATAAATATTACTTGGCATAATAATTGGAATGAGACTTACTCCAATATATATATTTTAAGAGCTAGAAAAAAAACCTGGTTACCTGTGAACTTGACACGCACCTGGAGTAAATCTACTGGGGTTACTCAAATTTACAAAGTAATGCAAGATCTTGTCCACCGCAGCCGAAGAGCGGTTGGGATCATTGTAACAGCAGTAGTGGGACTTGTGGCCATTACTTCCACCGCCACTGTTGCTGGACTGGCGCTACATCAGAGGATCCAAAATGCAAAGTTCGTGCAACAATGGCATAAACAATCTCACTTGTTGTGATGACAACAACGAGACATCGATGCTCATTTGACTAAACGAGTAGATAACTTTAAAAAAGTGGTGTCTTGCATAGGGGAGCAGCTAACAGTGTTAAATACTCAAGCCTTATTAAAATGTGACTGAAATACTACTCAATTTTGTATTACCCCGTTCCTTTTAACAACACTGTACATAATTGGACAAAGTTAAAAAGGCTTTTAATTGGCCATAATAATCTTTCCCTAAAAATACAAAAACTAACACACAATATTTCTGAAACGTTTCATAATCAGTTACCATTGCTGACTGGCGCAGATTTAATGACTGGTATTGCAAAAAGCTTGAAATCTTTCAACCCTGTGAATCCTATAAAAACTTTACTGGCTGGGTGCGGTGGCTCAAGCCTGTAATCCCAGCACTTTGGGAGGCCTAGACGTGTGGATCACGAGGTCAGGAGATCAAGACCATCCTGGCTAACATGGTGAAACCCCGTCTCTACTAAAAAATACAAAAAACTAGCTGGGTGAGGTGGCAGGCGCCTGTAGTCCCAGCTACTCGGGAGGCTGAGGCAGGAGAATGGCATAAACCCAGGAGGCAGAGCTTGCAGTGAGCTGAGATCCAGCCACTGCACTCCAGCCTGGGCAATCGAGAGAGACTCCGTCTCAAAAAAAAAAAAAAAAAAAAAAAACTTTACTGACTTCTGTTTCTAGTAATGTGTTGATTGTTGTTTTTGCTTTTGTCATTTTCACAGTCTGCTGGAAATGGTGCCAAAGGGCAAACACCAAATCCCAGTGAGCCCAACATGTGATGATGGTTTTGAAAGAAATTCAAACCTGTAAATAAAGAAGGGGGAGATGTAGAGGACTGTGTGCTCACAAACGAGACGTTCCCAATAAGCCCTGCTCTTGCAGACAAAGCAGGACGGTCTTTCTCTGCAAACAGAAAGGACAAAGGAGCCAGCTGTAAACAGTGGGCTCTGGGAACTGGTCAATGTTTACTGATCTTGGGAGTCAAGGAAAGGTCAGAGAAGCAACACATGCCCCATGACTTGGTAACATTCCACAAACGGCTGTATAAAATAAAGCAGAGTGTGCCATTCGGTGTGGCCGCCATGTATGTCTTGTCCTGTGTTGTCTTGTGTGCTCATTCCTTTGTTTAGGAAACA
>NW_022318162.1:0-2399 GCF_002776525.5 Piliocolobus tephrosceles
AGACTTCTCCCGCACACCTTAGGTTACCAAAATAAATGTGCAGTTTTGCTGTTACACTTGCCTACCCGCTGGTTCTTTTGCGCCCGCTGGGCTGGTCTTAGAAAAACAAGACAGATGGTGCCGAACCCGGGAGGAGACCCCTCCTCAGGGCCCCCAGGGTCTGGGGAGCCTCCTCCTCCTCCTTCCACGCCGCGGACGGACCAGGACCTGAGACCCGCTTCGCTCACTCTCACGGCCTCTCTGGGGTAAGTGCCCTTGTCTCCTCTTTACCACCCTCGGCCAAAATCCTGCGCAGGTCCGAGGTCCATTTTGAGCCACCAAGTGGCTTGGAAGCCACCACGTGGCTTCGGAGAGCCTTGCAGGACGGAGACATCCGCCTGAAGGTACCCTCCACTTTGGCTTCAAGAGCCTCCAGTCTGTCTCTGCTGGTTCCAAAGGACGCTTTGAAGCCAGGCAGAGATCCACTTCCATTTCCATTGTGTCCATTGTGTGTCGGTAAAGAGGAAACAAATGGGAAACCCCCAGTCCAAATTTCCAAAGAGCACCCCCTTAGGGTGCCTCCTAGCCAATTTAAAAACCTTACAGCTTGAACAAGACCTTAGGAGGAAGCGGTTAATTTTCCTTTCCACTGTGGCGTGATCGACCTCAGCAATTTCTGCCAGCGGCTAGGCAAGTGGTCCGAAATTTACATACAAGGCTTTTAGGCCTTAGGCTCTCGTCCCTATACTCCTCCTTCTCCCCACCCCCTCCCTTCCTGCCCAGACTCCTCCTCCTCCCCCCATCCAGACTCCTTCTTCCTCCTCCTTATCTACTAGTAATCCACTCGGTCCCGTGCCTCCTTCGGGGCCCCCAACTGGCTGTCTTGAGTCCCCTATCTCTGCCCACACCCTCCTACAGTGTTAGCACCTTTGTGAGAGGTGGCTGGGGCGGAGGGGGTAGTCAGAGTACATGTCCCTTTTTCATTGGCCGATCTTTCCAAAATTGAGAAGCGTTTAGGTGATTTCTCAGCTAATCCTACCATATACATAAAGGAATTTAGACACCTTTGTCAGGCCTATGACTTAACTTGGCATGACCTCCAGGTTATCCTAACCTCTACCCTAAACTGACTGAGGTTCTAACCCAGTATACCCGGTTAGATCCGGCCTCCCCCACAGGGGCCACCATTTTGGCGTCTTATTTCATTTCTCAATCAGCTCCTGACATTCATAAAAAACTTCAAAAGGTAGAGGATGGTCCTCAGACACCAATACAAGACCTGGTTAAATTAGCCTTTAAGGTCTATAGTTCCAGAGAGGAGACGGCAGGCTCGCCTTGAACAGAAGTTACAGCTCCTAGCAGCGGCTTTACAGCCCAGTCGTAACCCCAGACCAGAGAGCACACACCCCTCAGACTCCAAAGCTAGAAAGGAGCCTGCTATAAGTGTGGCAAGGCAGGACACTATGCCAACAGGTGTCCGCAAGGTCCCCGAGTCCCAACGCAGCCTTGCTATAAGTGCAAGGCATCGGGACATTAGGCCAGTGAATGTCCTAACCCTCGTCCACCAGCAACCCCCCTGCCCTGCTTGCCAGCAGGGAGGAAACTGGAAGTCTGATTGCCCCACCCTGAGAACAGGTGCCGCGCCTCTACGTGACCCCCTTTCCCAGGATCCTGGGAGCTCCTTCCAGCTCCTACATCTGGACGATGAAAACTGAAGGTGCCGAGACTCGGGGACCCCCATCACCCTCGCTGAGCCGCGGGTAACTCTCCTGGTAGCAGGTAAGACAATTACTTTTTTAATCAACAGCGAGGCTACCTATTCTGTTTTGCCGTCCTTCTCTGGACCTAGCCTTCCATCCAATATCTCTGTAGTAGGAGTAAGTGGAAAGCCATCCACTCCACGAAAAACTCCAATCCTTAATTGCTGCCTGGCCAACAAGTACTTTGCGCACTCATTCCTCATTCCCAACTAAAAAGGGCCCCTACCGAAAGCAATCAGTGGAAATCAGTTTGGCTTTCCCCCACTCGCCTCAAACTTACTAAATTTTCTTAACTATCTCATACTCCCCAACCTTGCCAGGACTATCCTTCTGGGTTTTGCCCATATTCCAACAAATGCTTCCATTCCTCATTCCTATACTAATACTGTGCCTTATTTTATTTTTCATCCGTGCGTCCAAATACCAACCATGGGCCCCGACCTTAACGACGCCCCTTAACAGCAGGAAGTAGCCAGACAGACCACGGCGCCCCTTTATCACTATTATCAATAAAAGGTTGGACTGTTTGGACGAACCGAGGCAAGATGGTGCACTTCCGGGTTCTTCATCCCCCACCCCCAACTCTTCCCGCGCGCGCGAAAAGGCAGCCGGTGCCCAGGAAGGTGCAGACCAACTGGGCATGCGCCAGGTGACATCAAT
>NW_022318163.1:0-2399 GCF_002776525.5 Piliocolobus tephrosceles
ATTGATGTCACCTGGCGCATGCCCAGTTGGTCTGCACCTTCCTGGGCACCGGCTGCCTTTTCGCGCGCGCGGGAAGAGTTGGGGGTGGGGGATGAAGAACCCGGAAGTGCACCATCTTGCCTCGGTTCGTCCAAACAGTCCAACCTTTTATTGATAATAGTGATAAAGGGGCGCCGTGGTCTGTCTGGCTACTTCCTGCTGTTAAGGGGCG
This sequence comes from Piliocolobus tephrosceles, assembly GCF_002776525.5. Lineage (NCBI taxonomy): Eukaryota > Metazoa > Chordata > Mammalia > Primates > Cercopithecidae > Piliocolobus > Piliocolobus tephrosceles. The sequence goes on from NW_022318163.1 coordinate 212, forward strand.
TCGTTAAGGTCGGGGCCCATGGTTGGTATTTGGACGCACGGATGAAAAATAAAATAAGGCACAGTATTAGTATAGGAATGAGGAATGGAAGCATTTGTTGGAATATGGGCAAAACCCAGAAGGATAGTCCTGGCAAGGTTGGGGAGTATGAGATAGTTAAGAAAATTTAGTAAGTTTGAGGCGAGTGGGGGAAAGCCAAACTGATTTCCACTGATTGCTTTCGGTAGGGGCCCTTTTTAGTTGGGAATGAGGAATGAGTGCGCAAAGTACTTGTTGGCCAGGCAGCAATTAAGGATTGGAGTTTTTCGTGGAGTGGATGGCTTTCCACTTACTCCTACTACAGAGATATTGGATGGAAGGCTAGGTCCAGAGAAGGACGGCAAAACAGAATAGGTAGCCTCGCTGTTGATTAAAAAAGTAATTGTCTTACCTGCTACCAGGAGAGTTACCCGCGGCTCAGCGAGGGTGATGGGGGTCCCCGAGTCTCGGCACCTTCAGTTTTCATCGTCCAGATGTAGGAGCTGGAAGGAGCTCCCAGGATCCTGGGAAAGGGGGTCACGTAGAGGCGCGGCACCTGTTCTCAGGGTGGGGCAATCAGACTTCCAGTTTCCTCCCTGCTGGCAAGCAGGGCAGGGGGGTTGCTGGTGGACGAGGGTTAGGACATTCACTGGCCTAATGTCCCGATGCCTTGCACTTATAGCAAGGCTGCGTTGGGACTCGGGGACCTTGCGGACACCTGTTGGCATAGTGTCCTGCCTTGCCACACTTATAGCAGGCTCCTTTCTAGCTTTGGAGTCTGAGGGGTGTGTGCTCTCTGGTCTGGGGTTACGACTGGGCTGTAAAGCCGCTGCTAGGAGCTGTAACTTCTGTTCAAGGCGAGCCTGCCGTCTCCTCTCTGGAACTATAGACCTTAAAGGCTAATTTAACCAGGTCTTGTATTGGTGTCTGAGGACCATCCTCTACCTTTTGAAGTTTTTTATGAATGTCAGGAGCTGATTGAGAAATGAAATAAGACGCCAAAATGGTGGCCCCTGTGGGGGAGGCCGGATCTAACCGGGTATACTGGGTTAGAACCTCAGTCAGTTTAGGGTAGAGGTTAGGATAACCTGGAGGTCATGCCAAGTTAAGTCATAGGCCTGACAAAGGTGTCTAAATTCCTTTATGTATATGGTAGGATTAGCTGAGAAATCACCTAAACGCTTCTCAATTTTGGAAAGATCGGCCAATGAAAAAGGGACATGTACTCTGACTACCCCCTCCGCCCCAGCCACCTCTCACAAAGGTGCTAACACTGTAGGAGGGTGTGGGCAGAGATAGGGGACTCAAGACAGCCAGTTGGGGGCCCCGAAGGAGGCACGGGACCGAGTGGATTACTAGTAGATAAGGAGGAGGAAGAAGGAGTCTGGATGGGGGGAGGAGGAGGAGTCTGGGCAGGAAGGGAGGGGGTGGGGAGAAGGAGGAGTATAGGGACGAGAGCCTAAGGCCTAAAAGCCTTGTATGTAAATTTCGGACCACTTGCCTAGCCGCTGGCAGAAATTGCTGAGGTCGATCACGCCACAGTGGAAAGGAAAATTAACCGCTTCCTCCTAAGGTCTTGTTCAAGCTGTAAGGTTTTTAAATTGGCTAGGAGGCACCCTAAGGGGGTGCTCTTTGGAAATTTGGACTGGGGGTTTCCCATTTGTTTCCTCTTTACCGACACACAATGGACACAATGGAAATGGAAGTGGATCTCTGCCTGGCTTCAAAGCGTCCTTTGGAACCAGCAGAGACAGACTGGAGGCTCTTGAAGCCAAAGTGGAGGGTACCTTCAGGCGGATGTCTCCGTCCTGCAAGGCTCTCCGAAGCCACGTGGTGGCTTCCAAGCCACTTGGTGGCTCAAAATGGACCTCGGACCTGCGCAGGATTTTGGCCGAGGGTGGTAAAGAGGAGACAAGGGCACTTACCCCAGAGAGGCCGTGAGAGTGAGCGAAGCGGGTCTCAGGTCCTGGTCCGTCCGCGGCGTGGAAGGAGGAGGAGGAGGCTCCCCAGACCCTGGGGGCCCTGAGGAGGGGTCTCCTCCCGGGTTCGGCACCATCTGTCTTGTTTTTCTAAGACCAGCCCAGCGGGCGCAAAAGAACCAGCGGGTAGGCAAGTGTAACAGCAAAACTGCACATTTATTTTGGTAACCTAAGGTGTGCGGGAGAAGTCT
>NW_022318164.1:0-4465 GCF_002776525.5 Piliocolobus tephrosceles
TCTTTTCCTAACTGAATACCCTTGATTTCTTTCTCTTGCCTGATTGCCCTAGCCAGAACTTCCAACACTATGTTGAATAGGAGTGGTGAGAGAGGGCATCCCTGTCTTGTGCCAGTTTTCAAAGGGAATTTTTCCAGTTTTTGCCCATTCAGTATGATATTAGCTGTGGGTTTGTCATAAATAGCTCTTATTATTTTGAGGTACGTTCCATCAATACCGAATTTGTTGAGCGTTTTTAGCATGAAGGGCTGTTGAATTTTGTCAAAAGCCTTTTCTGCATCTATTGAGATAATCATGTGGTTCTTGTCTTTGGTTCTGTTGATATGCTGGATTACGTTGATTGATTTGCGAATGTTGAACCAGCCTTGCATCCCAGGGATGAAGCCCACTTGATCATGGTGGATAAGCTTTTTGATGTGCTGCTGAATCCGGTTTGCCAGTATTTTATTGAGGATTTTTGCATCGATGTTCATCAGGGAGATTGGTCTAAAATTCTCTTTTTTTGTTGTGTCTCTGCCAGGCTTTGGTATCAGGATGATGTTGGCCTCATAAAATGAGTTAGGGAGGATTCCCTCTTTTTCTATTGATTGGAATAGTTTCAGAAGGAATGGTACCAGCTCCTCCTTGTACCTCTGGTAGAATTCAGCTGTGAATCCATCTGGTCCTGGGCTTTTTTTGGTGGGTAGGCTATTAATTGTTGCCTCAATTTCAGAGGCTGCTATTGGTCTATTCAGGGATTCAACTTCTTCCTGGTTTAGTCTTGGAAGAGTGTACGTGTCCAGGAAATTATCCATTTCTTCTAGATTTTCTAGTTGATTTGCGTAGAGGTGTTTATAGTATTCTCTGATGGTAGTTTGTATTTCTGTGGGGTCGGTGGTGATATCCCCTTTATCATTTTTTATTGCGTCTATTTGATTCCTCTCTCTTTTCTTCTTTATTAATCTTGCTAGCGGTCTGTCAATTTTGTTGATCTTTTCAAAAAACCAACTCCTGGATTCATTGATTTTTTGGAGGGTTTTTTGTGTCTCTATCTCCTTCAGTTCTGCTCTGATCTTAGTTATTTCTTGCCTTCTGCTAGCTTTTGAATGTGTTTGCTCTTGCCTCTCTAGTTCTTTTAATTGTGATGTTAGAGTGTCAATTTTAGATCTTTCCTGCTTTCTCTTGTGGGCACTTAGTGCTATAAATTTCCCTCTACATACTGCTTTAAATGTGTCCCAGAGATTCTGGTATGTTGTATCTTTGTTCTCATTGGATTCAAAGAACATCTTTATTTCTGCTTTCATTTCGTTATGTACCCAGTAGTCATTCAGGAGCAGGTTGTTCAGTTTCCATGTAGTTGAGCGGTTTTGATTGAGTTTCTTAGTCCTGAGTTCTAGTTTGATTGCACTGTGGTCAGAGAGACAGTTTGTTATAATTTCTGTTCTTTTACATTTGCTGAGGAGTGCTTTACTTCCAATTATGTGGTCAATTTTGGAATAAGTGTGATGTGGTGCTGAGAAGAATGTATATTCTGTTGACTTGGGGTGGAGAGTTCTATAGATGTCTATTAGGTCCGCTTGGTGCAGAGATGAGTTCAATTCCTGGATATCCTTGTTAACTTTCTGTCTCGTTGATCTGTCTAATGTTGACAGTGGAGTGTTGAAGTCTCCCATTATTATTGTATGGGAGTCTAAGTCTCTTTGTAAGTCTCTAAGTACTTGCTTTATGAATCTGGGTGCTCCTGTATTGGGTGCATATATATTTAGGATAGTTAGCTCTTCCTGTTGAATTGATCCCTTTACCATTATGGAATGGCCTTCTTTGTCTCTTTTGATCTTTGATGGTTTAAAGTCTGTTTTATCAGAGACTAGGATTGCAACCTCTGCTTTTTTTTGTTCTCCATTTGCGTGGTAGATCTTCCTCCATCCCTTTATTTTGAGCCTATGTATGTCTCTGCATGTGAGATGGGTCTCCTGAAGACAGCAGACTGATGGGTCTTGACTCTTTATCCAGTTTGCCAGTCTGTGTCTTTTAATTGGAGCATTTAGTCCATTTACATTTAAGGTTAATATTGTTATGTGTGAACTTGATCCTGCCATTATGATATTAACTGGTTATTTTGCTCGTTAGTTGATGCAGTTTCTTCCTAGCCTCGATGGTCTTTACATTTTGGCATGTTTTTGCAATGGCTGGTACCGGTTGTTCCTTTCCATGTTTAGGGCTTCCTTCAGGGTCTCTTGTAAGGCAGGCCTGGTGGTGACAAAATCTCTAAGCATTTGCTTATCTGTAAAGAATTTTATTTCTCCTTCACTGATGAAACTTAGTTTGGCTGGACATGAAATTCTGGGTTTAAAATTCTTTTCTTTAAGAACGTTGAATATTGGCCCCCACTCTCTTCTGGCTTATAGAGTTTCTGCCGAGAGATCTGCTGTCAGTCTGATGGGCTTCCCTTTGTGGGTAACCCGACCTTTCTCTCTGGCTGCCCTTAAGATTTTTTCCTTCATTTCAACTTTGGTGAATCTAGCAATTATGTGTCTTGGAGTTGCTCTTCTGGAGGAGTATCTTTGTGGCGTTCTCTGTATTTCCTGAATTTGAATGTTGGCCTGCCCTGCTAGGTTGGGGAAGTTCTCCTGGATGATATCCTGTAGAGTGTTTTCCAATTTGGTTCCATTTTCCCCCTCACTTTCAGGCACCCCAATCAGACGTAGATTTGGTCTTTTTACATAATCCCATACTTCTTGCAGGCTTTGTTCATTTCTTTTTCTTCTTTTTTCTTTTGGTTTCTCTTCTCGCTTCATTTCATTCATTTGATCCTCCATCGCTGATACTCTTTCTTCCAGTTGATCGAGTCGGTTACTGAAGCTTGTGCATTTGTCACGTATTTCTCGTGTCATGGTTTTCATCTCTGTCATTTCGTTTATGACCTTCTCTGCATTAATTAGTCTAGCTGTCAATTCTTCCACTCTTTTTTCAAGATTTTTAGTTTCTTTGCGCTGGGTACGTAATTCCTCCTTTAGCTCTGAGAGGTTTGATGGACTGAAGCCTTCTTCTCTCATCTCATCAAAATCATTCTCTGACCAGCTTTGATCCGTTGCTGGCGATGGGCTGTGCTCCTTTGCAGGAGGAGATGCGCTCTTATTTTTTGAATTTCCAGCTTTTCTGCCCTGCTTTTTCCCCATCTTTGTGGTTTTATCTGTCACTGGTCTTTGATGATGGTGACGTACTGATGGGGTTTTGATTTAGGTGTCCTTCCTGTTTGATAGGTTTCCTTCTGACTGTCAGGACCCTCAGCTATAGGTCTGTTGGAGATTGCTTGAGGTCCACTCCAGACCCTGTTTGCCTGGGTATCAGCAGCAGAGGTTGCAGAAGATAGAATATTGCTGAACAGTGAGTGCACCTGTCTGATTCTTGCTTTGGAAGCTTCCTCTCAGGGGTGTACTCCACCCTGTGAGGTGTGGGGTGTCAGACTGCCCCTAGTGGGGGATGTCTCCCAGTTAGGCTACTCAGGGGTCAGGGACCCACTTGAGCAGGCAGCCTGCCCCTTCTCAGATCTCAACCTCCATGTTGGGAGATCCACTGCTCTCTTCAACGCTGTCAGACAGAATCGTTCACGTCTGCACAGGCCTCTGCTGCTTCCCCTGTTATTTTTTAGCTGTACCCTGTCCCCAGAGGTGGAGTCTACAGAGACAGGCAGGTTTCCTTGAGCTGCTATGAGCTCCACCCAGTTCGAGCTTCCCAGCGGCTTTGTTTACCTACTTAAGCCTCAGAGATGGCGGGCGCCCCTCCCCCAGCCTCGCTGCTGCCTTGTGGTTAGATTGCTGCAGACTGCTGTGTTAGCAAGGAGGGAGGCTCCGTGGGCATGGGACCCTCCCGGCCAGGTGTGGGATATATTCTCTGGTGTGCCGGTGTGCTTACCACGCAGTATTGGGGTGGGAGTTACCCGATTTTCCAGGTGTTGTGTGTCTCAGTTCCCCTGGCTAGGAAAAGGGACTCCCTTTCCCCTTGCACTTCCCAGGTGAGGCGATGCCTTGCCCTGCTTTAGCTCTCGCTGGTCAGGCTGCAGCAGCTGAGCAGCACCGATTGTCCGGCACTCCCGAGTGAGATGACCCCAGTACCTCAGTTGAAAATGCAGAAATCACCGGTCTTCAGTGTTGCTTGTGCTGGGAGATGGAGACTGGAGCTGTTCCTATTCAGCCATCCACATTTTCTTAATCCAGTCTGTCACTGATGGACATTTGGGTTGATTCCAAGTCTTTGCTATTGTGAATAGTGCCGCAATAAACATACGTGTGCATGTGTCTTTGTAGTAGAATAATTTATAATCCTTTGGGTATATACCCAGTAGTGGGATGGCTGGGTCATATGGTACATCTAGTTCTAGATCCTTGAGGAATTGCCATACTGTTTTCCATAATGGTTGAACTAGTTTACAATCCCACCAACAGTGTAAAAGTGTTCCTATTTCTCCACATCCTCTCCAACACCT
>NW_022318166.1:0-4465 GCF_002776525.5 Piliocolobus tephrosceles
AGGTGTTGGAGAGGATGTGGAGAAATAGGAACACTTTTACACTGTTGGTGGGATTGTAAACTAGTTCAACCATTATGGAAAACAGTATGGCAATTCCTCAAGGATCTAGAACTAGATGTACCATATGACCCAGCCATCCCACTACTGGGTATATACCCAAAGGATTATAAATTATTCTACTACAAAGACACATGCACACGTATGTTTATTGCGGCACTATTCACAATAGCAAAGACTTGGAATCAACCCAAATGTCCATCAGTGACAGACTGGATTAAGAAAATGTGGATGGCTGAATAGGAACAGCTCCAGTCTCCATCTCCCAGCACAAGCAACACTGAAGACCGGTGATTTCTGCATTTTCAACTGAGGTACTGGGGTCATCTCACTCGGGAGTGCCGGACAATCGGTGCTGCTCAGCTGCTGCAGCCTGACCAGCGAGAGCTAAAGCAGGGCAAGGCATCGCCTCACCTGGGAAGTGCAAGGGGAAAGGGAGTCCCTTTTCCTAGCCAGGGGAACTGAGACACACAACACCTGGAAAATCGGGTAACTCCCACCCCAATACTGCGTGGTAAGCACACCGGCACACCAGAGAATATATCCCACACCTGGCCGGGAGGGTCCCATGCCCACGGAGCCTCCCTCCTTGCTAACACAGCAGTCTGCAGCAATCTAACCACAAGGCAGCAGCGAGGCTGGGGGAGGGGCGCCCGCCATCTCTGAGGCTTAAGTAGGTAAACAAAGCCGCTGGGAAGCTCGAACTGGGTGGAGCTCATAGCAGCTCAAGGAAACCTGCCTGTCTCTGTAGACTCCACCTCTGGGGACAGGGTACAGCTAAAAAATAACAGGGGAAGCAGCAGAGGCCTGTGCAGACGTGAACGATTCTGTCTGACAGCGTTGAAGAGAGCAGTGGATCTCCCAACATGGAGGTTGAGATCTGAGAAGGGGCAGGCTGCCTGCTCAAGTGGGTCCCTGACCCCTGAGTAGCCTAACTGGGAGACATCCCCCACTAGGGGCAGTCTGACACCCCACACCTCACAGGGTGGAGTACACCCCTGAGAGGAAGCTTCCAAAGCAAGAATCAGACAGGTGCACTCACTGTTCAGCAATATTCTATCTTCTGCAACCTCTGCTGCTGATACCCAGGCAAACAGGGTCTGGAGTGGACCTCAAGCAATCTCCAACAGACCTATAGCTGAGGGTCCTGACAGTCAGAAGGAAACCTATCAAACAGGAAGGACACCTAAATCAAAACCCCATCAGTACGTCACCATCATCAAAGACCAGTGACAGATAAAACCACAAAGATGGGGAAAAAGCAGGGCAGAAAAGCTGGAAATTCAAAAAATAAGAGCGCATCTCCTCCTGCAAAGGAGCACAGCCCATCGCCAGCAACGGATCAAAGCTGGTCAGAGAATGATTTTGATGAGATGAGAGAAGAAGGCTTCAGTCCATCAAACCTCTCAGAGCTAAAGGAGGAATTACGTACCCAGCGCAAAGAAACTAAAAATCTTGAAAAAAGAGTGGAAGAATTGACAGCTAGACTAATTAATGCAGAGAAGGTCATAAACGAAATGACAGAGATGAAAACCATGACACGAGAAATACGTGACAAATGCACAAGCTTCAGTAACCGACTCGATCAACTGGAAGAAAGAGTATCAGCGATGGAGGATCAAATGAATGAAATGAAGCGAGAAGAGAAACCAAAAGAAAAAAGAAGAAAAAGAAATGAACAAAGCCTGCAAGAAGTATGGGATTATGTAAAAAGACCAAATCTACGTCTGATTGGGGTGCCTGAAAGTGAGGGGGAAAATGGAACCAAATTGGAAAACACTCTACAGGATATCATCCAGGAGAACTTCCCCAACCTAGCAGGGCAGGCCAACATTCAAATTCAGGAAATACAGAGAACGCCACAAAGATACTCCTCCAGAAGAGCAACTCCAAGACACATAATTGCTAGATTCACCAAAGTTGAAATGAAGGAAAAAATCTTAAGGGCAGCCAGAGAGAAAGGTCGGGTTACCCACAAAGGGAAGCCCATCAGACTGACAGCAGATCTCTCGGCAGAAACTCTATAAGCCAGAAGAGAGTGGGGGCCAATATTCAACGTTCTTAAAGAAAAGAATTTTAAACCCAGAATTTCATGTCCAGCCAAACTAAGTTTCATCAGTGAAGGAGAAATAAAATTCTTTACAGATAAGCAAATGCTTAGAGATTTTGTCACCACCAGGCCTGCCTTACAAGAGACCCTGAAGGAAGCCCTAAACATGGAAAGGAACAACCGGTACCAGCCATTGCAAAAACATGCCAAAATGTAAAGACCATCGAGGCTAGGAAGAAACTGCATCAACTAACGAGCAAAATAACCAGTTAATATCATAATGGCAGGATCAAGTTCACACATAACAATATTAACCTTAAATGTAAATGGACTAAATGCTCCAATTAAAAGACACAGACTGGCAAACTGGATAAAGAGTCAAGACCCATCAGTCTGCTGTCTTCAGGAGACCCATCTCACATGCAGAGACATACATAGGCTCAAAATAAAGGGATGGAGGAAGATCTACCACGCAAATGGAGAACAAAAAAAAGCAGAGGTTGCAATCCTAGTCTCTGATAAAACAGACTTTAAACCATCAAAGATCAAAAGAGACAAAGAAGGCCATTCCATAATGGTAAAGGGATCAATTCAACAGGAAGAGCTAACTATCCTAAATATATATGCACCCAATACAGGAGCACCCAGATTCATAAAGCAAGTACTTAGAGACTTACAAAGAGACTTAGACTCCCATACAATAATAATGGGAGACTTCAACACTCCACTGTCAACATTAGACAGATCAACGAGACAGAAAGTTAACAAGGATATCCAGGAATTGAACTCATCTCTGCACCAAGCGGACCTAATAGACATCTATAGAACTCTCCACCCCAAGTCAACAGAATATACATTCTTCTCAGCACCACATCACACTTATTCCAAAATTGACCACATAATTGGAAGTAAAGCACTCCTCAGCAAATGTAAAAGAACAGAAATTATAACAAACTGTCTCTCTGACCACAGTGCAATCAAACTAGAACTCAGGACTAAGAAACTCAATCAAAACCGCTCAACTACATGGAAACTGAACAACCTGCTCCTGAATGACTACTGGGTACATAACGAAATGAAAGCAGAAATAAAGATGTTCTTTGAATCCAATGAGAACAAAGATACAACATACCAGAATCTCTGGGACACATTTAAAGCAGTATGTAGAGGGAAATTTATAGCACTAAGTGCCCACAAGAGAAAGCAGGAAAGATCTAAAATTGACACTCTAACATCACAATTAAAAGAACTAGAGAGGCAAGAGCAAACACATTCAAAAGCTAGCAGAAGGCAAGAAATAACTAAGATCAGAGCAGAACTGAAGGAGATAGAGACACAAAAAACCCTCCAAAAAATCAATGAATCCAGGAGTTGGTTTTTTGAAAAGATCAACAAAATTGACAGACCGCTAGCAAGACTAATAAAGAAGAAAAGAGAGAGGAATCAAATAGACGCATTAAAAAATGATAAAGGGGATATCACCACCGACCCCACAGAAATACAAACTACCATCAGAGAATACTATAAACACCTCTACGCAAATCAACTAGAAAATCTAGAAGAAATGGATAATTTCCTGGACACGTACACTCTTCCAAGACTAAACCAGGAAGAAGTTGAATCCCTGAATAGACCAATAGCAGCCTCTGAAATTGAGGCAACAATTAATAGCCTACCCACCAAAAAAAGCCCAGGACCAGATGGATTCACAGCTGAATTCTACCAGAGGTACAAGGAGGAGCTGGTACCATTCCTTCTGAAACTATTCCAATCAATAGAAAAAGAGGGAATCCTCCCTAACTCATTTTATGAGGCCAACATCATCCTGATACCAAAGCCTGGCAGAGACACAACAAAAAAAGAGAATTTTAGACCAATCTCCCTGATGAACATCGATGCAAAAATCCTCAATAAAATACTGGCAAACCGGATTCAGCAGCACATCAAAAAGCTTATCCACCATGATCAAGTGGGCTTCATCCCTGGGATGCAAGGCTGGTTCAACATTCGCAAATCAATCAACGTAATCCAGCATATCAACAGAACCAAAGACAAGAACCACATGATTATCTCAATAGATGCAGAAAAGGCTTTTGACAAAATTCAACAGCCCTTCATGCTAAAAACGCTCAACAAATTCGGTATTGATGGAACGTACCTCAAAATAATAAGAGCTATTTATGACAAACCCACAGCTAATATCATACTGAATGGGCAAAAACTGGAAAAATTCCCTTTGAAAACTGGCACAAGACAGGGATGCCCTCTCTCACCACTCCTATTCAACATAGTGTTGGAAGTTCTGGCTAGGGCAATCAGGCAAGAGAAAGAAATCAAGGGTATTCAGTTAGGAAAAGA
>NW_022318167.1:0-4739 GCF_002776525.5 Piliocolobus tephrosceles
GGAGAAAATTTTTGCAATCTACTCATCTGACAAAGGGCTAATTTCCAGAATCTACAAAGAACTCAAACAAATATACAAGAAAAAAAACAACCCCATCAAAAAGTGGGCAAAGGATATGAACAGACATTTCTCAAAAGAAGACATTCATACAGCCAACAGACACATGAAAAAATGCTCATCATCACTGGCCATCAGAGAAATGCAAATCAAAACCACAATGAGATACCATCTCACACCAGTTAGAATGGCAATCATTAAAAAATCAGGAAACGACAGGTGTTGGAGAGGATGTGGAGAAATAGGAACACTTTTACACTGTTGGTGGGATTGTAAACTAGTTCAACCATTATGGAAAACAGTATGGCAATTCCTCAAGGATCTAGAACTAGATGTACCATATGACCCAGCCATCCCACTACTGGGTATATACCCAAAGGATTATAAATTATTCTACTACAAAGACACATGCACACGTATGTTTATTGCGGCACTATTCACAATAGCAAAGACTTGGAATCAACCCAAATGTCCATCAGTGACAGACTGGATTAAGAAAATGTGGATGGCTGAATAGGAACAGCTCCAGTCTCCATCTCCCAGCACAAGCAACACTGAAGACCGGTGATTTCTGCATTTTCAACTGAGGTACTGGGGTCATCTCACTCGGGAGTGCCGGACAATCGGTGCTGGTCAGCTGCTGCAGCCTGACCAGCGAGAGCTAAAGCAGGGCAAGGCATCACCTCACCTGGGAAGTGCAAGGGGAAAGGGAGTCCCTTTTCCTAGCCAGGGGAACTGAGACACACAACACCTGGAAAATCGGGTAACTCCCACCCCAATACTGCGTGGTAAGCACACCGGCACACCAGAGAATATATCCCACACCTGGCCGGGAGGGTCCCATGCCCACGGAGCCTCCCTCCTTGCTAACACAGCAGTCTGCAGCAATCTAACCACAAGGCAGCAGCGAGGCTGGGGGAGGGGCGCCCGCCATCTCTGAGGCTTAAGTAGGTAAACAAAGCCGCTGGGAAGCTCGAACTGGGTGGAGCTCATAGCAGCTCAAGGAAACCTGCCTGTCTCTGTAGACTCCACCTCTGGGGACAGGGTACAGCTAAAAAATAACAGGGGAAGCAGCAGAGGCCTGTGCAGACGTGAACGATTCTGTCTGACAGCGTTGAAGAGAGCAGTGGATCTCCCAACATGGAGGTTGAGATCTGAGAAGGGGCAGGCTGCCTGCTCAAGTGGGTCCCTGACCCCTGAGTAGCCTAACTGGGAGACATCCCCCACTAGGGGCAGTCTGACACCCCACACCTCACAGGGTGGAGTACACCCCTGAGAGGAAGCTTCCAAAGCAAGAATCAGACAGGTGCACTCGCTGTTCAGCAATATTCTATCTTCTGCAACCTCTGCTGCTGATACCCAGACAAACAGTGTCTGGAGTGGACCTCAAGCAATCTCCAACAGACCTATAGCTGAGGGTCCTGACTGTCAGAAGGAAAACTATCAAACAGGAAGGACACCTATACCAAAACCCCATCAGTACGTCACCATCATCAAAGACCAGAGACAGATAAAACCACAAAGATGGGGAAAAAGCAGGGCAGAAAAGCTGGAAATTCAAAAAATAAGAGCGCATCTCCCCCTGCAAAGGAGCACAGCCCATTGCCAGCAACGGATCAAAGTTGGTCAGAGAATGACTTTGACGAGATGAGAGAAGAAGGCTTCAGTCCATCAAACCTCTCAGAGCTAAAGGAGGAATTACGTACTCAGCGCAAAGAAACTAAAAATCTTGAAAAAAGAGTGGAAGAATTGACAGCTAGACTAATTAATGCAGAGAAGGTCATAAACGAAATGACAGAGATGAAAACCATGACACGAGAAATACGTGACAAATGCACAAGCTTCAGTAACCGACTCGATCAACTGGAAGAAAGAGTATCAGCGATGGAGGATCAAATGAATGAAATGAAGCGAGAAGAGAAACCAAAAGAAAAAAGAAGAAAAAGAAATGAACAAAGCCTGCAAGAAGTATGGGATTATGTAAAAAGACCAAATCTACGTCTGATTGGGGTGCCTGAAAGTGAGGGGGAAAATGGAACCAAATTGGAAAACACTCTACAGGATATCATCCAGGAGAACTTCCCCAACCTAGCAGGGCAGGCCAACATTCAAATTCAGGAAATACAGAGAACGCCACAAAGATACTCCTCCAGAAGAGCAACTCCAAGACACATAATTGCCAGATTCACCAAAGTTGAAATGAAGGAAAAAATCTTAAGGGCAGCCAGAGAGAAAGGTCGGGTTACCCACAAAGGGAAGCCCATCAGACTGACAGCAGATCTCTCGGCAGAAACTCTATAAGCCAGAAGAGAGTGGGGGCCAATATTCAACGTTCTTAAAGAAAAGAATTTTAAACCCAGAATTTCATGTCCAGCCAAACTAAGTTTCATCAGTGAAGGAGAAATAAAATTCTTTACAGATAAGCAAATGCTTAGAGATTTTGTCACCACCAGGCCTGCCTTACAAGAGACCCTGAAGGAAGCCCTAAACATGGAAAGGAACAACCGGTACCAGCCATTGCAAAAACATGCCAAAATGTAAAGACCATCGAGGCTAGGAAGAAACTGCATCAACTAACGAGCAAAATAACCAGTTAATATCATAATGGCAGGATCAAGTTCACACATAACAATATTAACCTTAAATGTAAATGGACTAAATGCTCCAATTAAAAGACACAGACTGGCAAACTGGATAAAGAGTCAAGACCCATCAGTCTGCTGTCTTCAGGAGACCCATCTCACATGCAGAGACATACATAGGCTCAAAATAAAGGGATGGAGGAAGATCTACCACGCAAATGGAGAACAAAAAAAAGCAGAGGTTGCAATCCTAGTCTCTGATAAAACAGACTTTAAACCATCAAAGATCAAAAGAGACAAAGAAGGCCATTCCATAATGGTAAAGGGATCAATTCAACAGGAAGAGCTAACTATCCTAAATATATATGCACCCAATACAGGAGCACCCAGATTCATAAAGCAAGTACTTAGAGACTTACAAAGAGACTTAGACTCCCATACAATAATAATGGGAGACTTCAACACTCCACTGTCAACATTAGACAGATCAACGAGACAGAAAGTTAACAAGGATATCCAAGAATTGAACTCATCTCTGCACCAAGCGGACCTAATAGACATCTATAGAACTCTCCACCCCAAGTCAACAGAATATACATTCTTCTCAGCACCACATCACACTTATTCCAAAATTGACCACATAATTGGAAGTAAAGCACTCCTCAGCAAATGTAAAAGAACAGAAATTATAACAAACTGTCTCTCTGACCACAGTGCAATCAAACTAGAACTCAGGACTAAGAAACTCAATCAAAACCGCTCAACTACATGGAAACTGAACAACCTGCTCCTGAATGACTACTGGGTACATAACGAAATGAAAGCAGAAATAAAGATGTTCTTTGAATCCAATGAGAACAAAGATACAACATACCAGAATCTCTGGGACACATTTAAAGCAGTATGTAGAGGGAAATTTATAGCACTAAGTGCCCACAAGAGAAAGCAGGAAAGATCTAAAATTGACACTCTAACATCACAATTAAAAGAACTAGAGAGGCAAGAGCAAACACATTCAAAAGCTAGCAGAAGGCAAGAAATAACTAAGATCAGAGCAGAACTGAAGGAGATAGAGACACAAAAAACCCTCCAAAAAATCAATGAATCCAGGAGTTGGTTTTTTGAAAAGATCAACAAAATTGACAGACCGCTAGCAAGACTAATAAAGAAGAAAAGAGAGAGGAATCAAATAGACGCATTAAAAAATGATAAAGGGGATATCACCACCGACCCCACAGAAATACAAACTACCATCAGAGAATACTATAAACACCTCTACGCAAATCAACTAGAAAATCTAGAAGAAATGGATAATTTCCTGGACACGTACACTCTTCCAAGACTAAACCAGGAAGAAGTTGAATCCCTGAATAGACCAATAGCAGCCTCTGAAATTGAGGCAACAATTAATAGCCTACCCACCAAAAAAAGCCCAGGACCAGATGGATTCACAGCTGAATTCTACCAGAGGTACAAGGAGGAGCTGGTACCATTCCTTCTGAAACTATTCCAATCAATAGAAAAAGAGGGAATCCTCCCTAACTCATTTTATGAGGCCAACATCATCCTGATACCAAAGCCTGGCAGAGACACAACAAAAAAAGAGAATTTTAGACCAATCTCCCTGATGAACATCGATGCAAAAATCCTCAATAAAATACTGGCAAACCGGATTCAGCAGCACATCAAAAAGCTTATCCACCATGATCAAGTGGGCTTCATCCCTGGGATGCAAGGCTGGTTCAACATTCGCAAATCAATCAACGTAATCCAGCATATCAACAGAACCAAAGACAAGAACCACATGATTATCTCAATAGATGCAGAAAAGGCTTTTGACAAAATTCAACAGCCCTTCATGCTAAAAACGCTCAACAAATTCGGTATTGATGGAACGTACCTCAAAATAATAAGAGCTATTTATGACAAACCCACAGCTAATATCATACTGAATGGGCAAAAACTGGAAAAATTCCCTTTGAAAACTGGCACAAGACAGGGATGCCCTCTCTCACCACTCCTATTCAACATAGTGTTGGAAGTTCTGGCTAGGGCAATCAGGCAAGAGAAAGAAATCAAGGGTATTCAGTTAGGAAAAGA
>NW_022318168.1:0-4739 GCF_002776525.5 Piliocolobus tephrosceles
TCTTTTCCTAACTGAATACCCTTGATTTCTTTCTCTTGCCTGATTGCCCTAGCCAGAACTTCCAACACTATGTTGAATAGGAGTGGTGAGAGAGGGCATCCCTGTCTTGTGCCAGTTTTCAAAGGGAATTTTTCCAGTTTTTGCCCATTCAGTATGATATTAGCTGTGGGTTTGTCATAAATAGCTCTTATTATTTTGAGGTACGTTCCATCAATACCGAATTTGTTGAGCGTTTTTAGCATGAAGGGCTGTTGAATTTTGTCAAAAGCCTTTTCTGCATCTATTGAGATAATCATGTGGTTCTTGTCTTTGGTTCTGTTGATATGCTGGATTACGTTGATTGATTTGCGAATGTTGAACCAGCCTTGCATCCCAGGGATGAAGCCCACTTGATCATGGTGGATAAGCTTTTTGATGTGCTGCTGAATCCGGTTTGCCAGTATTTTATTGAGGATTTTTGCATCGATGTTCATCAGGGAGATTGGTCTAAAATTCTCTTTTTTTGTTGTGTCTCTGCCAGGCTTTGGTATCAGGATGATGTTGGCCTCATAAAATGAGTTAGGGAGGATTCCCTCTTTTTCTATTGATTGGAATAGTTTCAGAAGGAATGGTACCAGCTCCTCCTTGTACCTCTGGTAGAATTCAGCTGTGAATCCATCTGGTCCTGGGCTTTTTTTGGTGGGTAGGCTATTAATTGTTGCCTCAATTTCAGAGGCTGCTATTGGTCTATTCAGGGATTCAACTTCTTCCTGGTTTAGTCTTGGAAGAGTGTACGTGTCCAGGAAATTATCCATTTCTTCTAGATTTTCTAGTTGATTTGCGTAGAGGTGTTTATAGTATTCTCTGATGGTAGTTTGTATTTCTGTGGGGTCGGTGGTGATATCCCCTTTATCATTTTTTATTGCGTCTATTTGATTCCTCTCTCTTTTCTTCTTTATTAATCTTGCTAGCGGTCTGTCAATTTTGTTGATCTTTTCAAAAAACCAACTCCTGGATTCATTGATTTTTTGGAGGGTTTTTTGTGTCTCTATCTCCTTCAGTTCTGCTCTGATCTTAGTTATTTCTTGCCTTCTGCTAGCTTTTGAATGTGTTTGCTCTTGCCTCTCTAGTTCTTTTAATTGTGATGTTAGAGTGTCAATTTTAGATCTTTCCTGCTTTCTCTTGTGGGCACTTAGTGCTATAAATTTCCCTCTACATACTGCTTTAAATGTGTCCCAGAGATTCTGGTATGTTGTATCTTTGTTCTCATTGGATTCAAAGAACATCTTTATTTCTGCTTTCATTTCGTTATGTACCCAGTAGTCATTCAGGAGCAGGTTGTTCAGTTTCCATGTAGTTGAGCGGTTTTGATTGAGTTTCTTAGTCCTGAGTTCTAGTTTGATTGCACTGTGGTCAGAGAGACAGTTTGTTATAATTTCTGTTCTTTTACATTTGCTGAGGAGTGCTTTACTTCCAATTATGTGGTCAATTTTGGAATAAGTGTGATGTGGTGCTGAGAAGAATGTATATTCTGTTGACTTGGGGTGGAGAGTTCTATAGATGTCTATTAGGTCCGCTTGGTGCAGAGATGAGTTCAATTCTTGGATATCCTTGTTAACTTTCTGTCTCGTTGATCTGTCTAATGTTGACAGTGGAGTGTTGAAGTCTCCCATTATTATTGTATGGGAGTCTAAGTCTCTTTGTAAGTCTCTAAGTACTTGCTTTATGAATCTGGGTGCTCCTGTATTGGGTGCATATATATTTAGGATAGTTAGCTCTTCCTGTTGAATTGATCCCTTTACCATTATGGAATGGCCTTCTTTGTCTCTTTTGATCTTTGATGGTTTAAAGTCTGTTTTATCAGAGACTAGGATTGCAACCTCTGCTTTTTTTTGTTCTCCATTTGCGTGGTAGATCTTCCTCCATCCCTTTATTTTGAGCCTATGTATGTCTCTGCATGTGAGATGGGTCTCCTGAAGACAGCAGACTGATGGGTCTTGACTCTTTATCCAGTTTGCCAGTCTGTGTCTTTTAATTGGAGCATTTAGTCCATTTACATTTAAGGTTAATATTGTTATGTGTGAACTTGATCCTGCCATTATGATATTAACTGGTTATTTTGCTCGTTAGTTGATGCAGTTTCTTCCTAGCCTCGATGGTCTTTACATTTTGGCATGTTTTTGCAATGGCTGGTACCGGTTGTTCCTTTCCATGTTTAGGGCTTCCTTCAGGGTCTCTTGTAAGGCAGGCCTGGTGGTGACAAAATCTCTAAGCATTTGCTTATCTGTAAAGAATTTTATTTCTCCTTCACTGATGAAACTTAGTTTGGCTGGACATGAAATTCTGGGTTTAAAATTCTTTTCTTTAAGAACGTTGAATATTGGCCCCCACTCTCTTCTGGCTTATAGAGTTTCTGCCGAGAGATCTGCTGTCAGTCTGATGGGCTTCCCTTTGTGGGTAACCCGACCTTTCTCTCTGGCTGCCCTTAAGATTTTTTCCTTCATTTCAACTTTGGTGAATCTGGCAATTATGTGTCTTGGAGTTGCTCTTCTGGAGGAGTATCTTTGTGGCGTTCTCTGTATTTCCTGAATTTGAATGTTGGCCTGCCCTGCTAGGTTGGGGAAGTTCTCCTGGATGATATCCTGTAGAGTGTTTTCCAATTTGGTTCCATTTTCCCCCTCACTTTCAGGCACCCCAATCAGACGTAGATTTGGTCTTTTTACATAATCCCATACTTCTTGCAGGCTTTGTTCATTTCTTTTTCTTCTTTTTTCTTTTGGTTTCTCTTCTCGCTTCATTTCATTCATTTGATCCTCCATCGCTGATACTCTTTCTTCCAGTTGATCGAGTCGGTTACTGAAGCTTGTGCATTTGTCACGTATTTCTCGTGTCATGGTTTTCATCTCTGTCATTTCGTTTATGACCTTCTCTGCATTAATTAGTCTAGCTGTCAATTCTTCCACTCTTTTTTCAAGATTTTTAGTTTCTTTGCGCTGAGTACGTAATTCCTCCTTTAGCTCTGAGAGGTTTGATGGACTGAAGCCTTCTTCTCTCATCTCGTCAAAGTCATTCTCTGACCAACTTTGATCCGTTGCTGGCAATGGGCTGTGCTCCTTTGCAGGGGGAGATGCGCTCTTATTTTTTGAATTTCCAGCTTTTCTGCCCTGCTTTTTCCCCATCTTTGTGGTTTTATCTGTCTCTGGTCTTTGATGATGGTGACGTACTGATGGGGTTTTGGTATAGGTGTCCTTCCTGTTTGATAGTTTTCCTTCTGACAGTCAGGACCCTCAGCTATAGGTCTGTTGGAGATTGCTTGAGGTCCACTCCAGACACTGTTTGTCTGGGTATCAGCAGCAGAGGTTGCAGAAGATAGAATATTGCTGAACAGCGAGTGCACCTGTCTGATTCTTGCTTTGGAAGCTTCCTCTCAGGGGTGTACTCCACCCTGTGAGGTGTGGGGTGTCAGACTGCCCCTAGTGGGGGATGTCTCCCAGTTAGGCTACTCAGGGGTCAGGGACCCACTTGAGCAGGCAGCCTGCCCCTTCTCAGATCTCAACCTCCATGTTGGGAGATCCACTGCTCTCTTCAACGCTGTCAGACAGAATCGTTCACGTCTGCACAGGCCTCTGCTGCTTCCCCTGTTATTTTTTAGCTGTACCCTGTCCCCAGAGGTGGAGTCTACAGAGACAGGCAGGTTTCCTTGAGCTGCTATGAGCTCCACCCAGTTCGAGCTTCCCAGCGGCTTTGTTTACCTACTTAAGCCTCAGAGATGGCGGGCGCCCCTCCCCCAGCCTCGCTGCTGCCTTGTGGTTAGATTGCTGCAGACTGCTGTGTTAGCAAGGAGGGAGGCTCCGTGGGCATGGGACCCTCCCGGCCAGGTGTGGGATATATTCTCTGGTGTGCCGGTGTGCTTACCACGCAGTATTGGGGTGGGAGTTACCCGATTTTCCAGGTGTTGTGTGTCTCAGTTCCCCTGGCTAGGAAAAGGGACTCCCTTTCCCCTTGCACTTCCCAGGTGAGGTGATGCCTTGCCCTGCTTTAGCTCTCGCTGGTCAGGCTGCAGCAGCTGACCAGCACCGATTGTCCGGCACTCCCGAGTGAGATGACCCCAGTACCTCAGTTGAAAATGCAGAAATCACCGGTCTTCAGTGTTGCTTGTGCTGGGAGATGGAGACTGGAGCTGTTCCTATTCAGCCATCCACATTTTCTTAATCCAGTCTGTCACTGATGGACATTTGGGTTGATTCCAAGTCTTTGCTATTGTGAATAGTGCCGCAATAAACATACGTGTGCATGTGTCTTTGTAGTAGAATAATTTATAATCCTTTGGGTATATACCCAGTAGTGGGATGGCTGGGTCATATGGTACATCTAGTTCTAGATCCTTGAGGAATTGCCATACTGTTTTCCATAATGGTTGAACTAGTTTACAATCCCACCAACAGTGTAAAAGTGTTCCTATTTCTCCACATCCTCTCCAACACCTGTCGTTTCCTGATTTTTTAATGATTGCCATTCTAACTGGTGTGAGATGGTATCTCATTGTGGTTTTGATTTGCATTTCTCTGATGGCCAGTGATGATGAGCATTTTTTCATGTGTCTGTTGGCTGTATGAATGTCTTCTTTTGAGAAATGTCTGTTCATATCCTTTGCCCACTTTTTGATGGGGTTGTTTTTTTTCTTGTATATTTGTTTGAGTTCTTTGTAGATTCTGGAAATTAGCCCTTTGTCAGATGAGTAGATTGCAAAAATTTTCTCC
>NW_022318169.1:0-4227 GCF_002776525.5 Piliocolobus tephrosceles
ATAGTTCCACAAGAATGAAAAGGAAGAAATAAGCATCTTCAAGGAATCTCACATAAGAAGAGACAATAGATTTTTATGTTTGATTAGTTATAGAGAGAGGTGCAGAGGGGTTTCAATCTCATGGATATCACTACAGATCTTTTCTTTACTAATTCATATATGAATTTATATTGTATCATTGTATGACAGTCAGAATAATGCCGCCCCCCAAGAAATTCATATCCTAATCTCCAGAACCTACAACTATATTACAGGGAGATTACAGATGTGATTAAGTTCAGCATCTTGACATGCAGGGATAATCCTGGATTATCCCGTTGTGTCCGGTGTGATCACAGGAGTCCTCCTAAGAAGGAGGTAGAAGGGTCAAAGTCAGAGAAGGAGATGTGATGATGGTAGCAGGGTCAGAGTCAGAAAAAATGCAGTGTATTTTGCTACTAGCTTTGAAGCTAGAGGAAAGGGGACTCTGGCCAAGGAATTCAGGTGGCCTCTAGAAGAAAGGAAAGGCATGAAAATCTATTCTCCCCAGACCCTCCAGAGAAAACACAGCCCTGCCTGCACCTTAATTTCAGACCAGTGGAATCCATTTCATGCCTTTGACCTTCAGAATTGTAAGATAATACATTTGTGTTGTTTTAAGCTACTAACTTTGCAGTAATTTGTTATAGCAGCCATAGAAAACTCTTCCACCTTGTGTCCCCACCGATTCATTCATTTCAGCCCCCAGTTGACCTAGTACATCATGTCTAATTAACCTCTCTAAAAAGTCATTTTTATCCTAGCACTTCTTGTCCAAAACTTTCAGTGATCCCTCAATCCTCAAATGGAAAATCTATTCTTGAGCTAGAAATTATAACTTACTAACGTTATCCCCAGTCACCTTCCCAAGCTTAGGCATCAGTACTGATCACACAGATATTTATTCTGACTAGACTGAGTTTTTGCCTAGTTTACATTGCTATGTTTTTCTTGAAAGTTAATATCTCCAATACATCCATGTATAATAAAATTCTCTTATCTGAGAGGATTTCTAAACATTAATAAAAAATAAATAGACAGATTTACATATATAAAATATTCAACTGTCTGAATGCTTAAAAGTAATGGGGAGAAATATGTAAGACAAGCACAACAAAAGAATATTTTTACAAGGTTAATGTCTAATTATAAAATTAATGTAAATGACAAACACATAGATGACTTTGGGTAAATGTACAAATGATCTAAAAAGAAAATTTAACTGAAAAAATAAGGATAAATATTCAACTAAGTAAATTCAATTTAAATAATGATACATTATTTTAACCTATAAATTAGTAAATATTTAAAATTATAATAATAATGTCAAGTACGCAGTGGAACACTTTCCTTAACAATGACTTAAAAAAGTGACAGCTCTACTACAGAGCATTTTGGCAGTACATACTAAGAGCACTGAAAATGTAATCTTCCCGCTGGGCTCAGTGGCAGTTTGGGAGACCAAGGCAAGCAGATCACTTGAGGTCAGGAGTTCGAGACTAGCCTGGCCAACATGGTAAAATCTCATCTCTACTGAAAAAAACACAAAAATTAGCCGGGTGTGGTGGCACATGCCTATAATTCCAGCTACTCAGTAGAGTGAGGCATGAGAATCGCTTGAACTCAGAAGGCAGAGGTTGCAATGATCCAAGATTGGGCGGCTGCACTCCAGCCTGGAGGACAGAGGGAGACTCTGTCTAAAAAAAGAAACAAAAAAAGTAATCTGCCATTTGCCATTTGATTAACTTATCCATATAAATTTGTATACATTTATATAAAGTTCAGATTGTCTGAGTGGGTAGTGATTTAAATTATGGCACATATATTTTATGAAATCTGTGTATCCTAGAGGCTTTTAAGAATTTGGAAAATGCAAATTAGAGAATTACAGGTAATGTACAAGACAACAGTAAATACATAAAAATGTTATCAGTAGTGATCAGAAGTGATGACATTCTTTTTCTATTTTATTTTTTCTTTTCAGAGTTTAGAAGTATTTTATTTGGAGTACATATTTATCTTGTATAAAAACAAGCTATATTAAATATATATATTTATTTATTTATTTATAAATAAATATATAAATAAATAAATATATTTATTTATTTATTTATTATATTTATTATCTTCTTTCTCTAGTCCTTCCCTCACAGAAAGCCTTGCCCTGGACTTGAATGCTAATTATAATCATTACAATATTTTCAGTGTATGTACTTTGCAGGCTTTATGGGAAGGAAATGGAGACTTGCAGTTCTGGATATGGCTGAGTGTAATCCCTCTCTCGCCAACTGAGGCACACAATATATATATATATATATTCTACTCATCTTTCAAGTCTCACCTTAATACTGCTTCCCCTATGATTTTTCTTTCTTTTATCAGACCAACATTATATATTGCTCTTTCACTTCTAAAGCACTGCACAACAATTCTCACAGAACTTTGAACATGCTACTTTACTTTCAATTTTTTATGAGCATAGCAAAGGGGACAGTCATGTATATTTCTTTACAGGACTTTTAACATGTAGTTCAATATCTAAATTATAGTAGGTGATCAATTAATGTTTTTTGTCAAATAAGCCTAACTCATTTCAGAACAGGTTCTATGTTCCAAACAAGCATAGATGTTTCTCCCCGTACGACTGACAGATATTTTTAAAAAGTAAAATTCTAACAGAAGAAAATATGTTTAATTACATTTTGTATCACTAATATAATAAAAGAAAACCAGAAAATCGGGAGGGGGATCCCATTCAACACTTTTTAAAAGAAAAAAAGTTTCTGATAAAACCTGGACACCCAAAACTCTCGCTGAGCTTTTTGGTCCATTATCTGCCGGGATCATCCAATCCTCAGTGGCTGAGTATTGCCAGTGTTTCCTGCTAGGTAAGAAGCACTAACTGTGATGCTATACCAAATATCTTTCAGTTCACCAAGGACTTAACTTTTCCCTTTGACCTGAACCATTGGATTAATTACCCAATGGTAAAGTCAAAATACTACCACCTGCCTAAGTTTAGAAATCACCCATGATGGAAACTATCATTGATGCTTATTCCCAAGGATATAAATGTCAATCCTAAAATATATGTGTCCCTGTCATACCTTTTTGGATACTGCAGTTGAATTGTTCAATCATATCCATTGTGGGTCAATTCTAGAGCTATGTCAATTTCCCTACCCCAGTCCAGCTTTCTTTCCTTTGCCAGAGACACATACTATAAAAGTCCCTACATGCTTCATGGTGATGGTTGTCCTGTTGCTGACCTGTCCTTTGAGAGTGAAAAAAAAAAAATAGTGACATAATGTTTTCTCTTTACCTGATACAATATCAATTTGGAATTTTGTAAATATTAATATACTTTTCATAGAAAAGGAAATTTAGTCAAGCACTGAATGGCCACTGTACTTAAACAAAGGGAAAAATTACAAAGATCTAGTCTCCCTGTTTAAATATATCTCCAATGAGAAGCAGAAGGAAAACCCCTGCCCAGTAAATCTTCAGTATGTGATGTAAGATCTAAACTCGAGGCTCAATATTATATACTGCCTTGACATCTGGTGAAATCAGAAGGGCTTTGAATAGCCTAACTGCTATGTCTCCTCCCAAACCTGCTCCCACAGATAAGATTTCCTAGCCAAATGGCCCTCCTTATCAAAGGCACCAGGCACAGTTTCTGCTTATTCCTGAGTATTGGGTTTCAATTTCCTGCCAACTTGTAGAGTCATTCAAATAAGCTGATCACATCTTCCACAGGAACCAGGGGACACATCACCCTTTTAATTCTCCAAAATCTGCCTTCTGCAGCCCCTGGCTGTTCACTCTGTTTCTGAGTCCAACCCCTGTGTGACCCTGCATGACATATGGTATCCTCCTCCCCGCAAGCTGTGAACGTATGTGATTAATAAATGCTGTCCATTTCATCATTTTAGTGTCAAGTGTCATATCTTCAGCCATCCCCATAACCTTAGGGTGGTAATCCCTCTCTCGCCAACTGAGTGAATAGGAGGCGATTAAAACACATCAGTAAGAGAGCTTCTTGAAAATGTCTGATATGCTTATGTATATAAATTTATTCTCATCATTTTTCTTCTTCAGAATGACAATCTTTGGAAAATGTAGTTTCTTGTAAAATCTTGGTTGGACACTGTGTCTCACACCTGTAATCCCAGCACTTTGGGAGGCCAAAGCGGGTGGATCACCTGA
>NW_022318170.1:0-4227 GCF_002776525.5 Piliocolobus tephrosceles
TCAGGTGATCCACCCGCTTTGGCCTCCCAAAGTGCTGGGATTACAGGTGTGAGACACAGTGTCCAACCAAGATTTTACAAGAAACTACATTTTCCAAAGATTGTCATTCTGAAGAAGAAAAATGATGAGAATAAATTTATATACATAAGCATATCAGACATTTTCAAGAAGCTCTCTTACTGATGTGTTTTAATCGCCTCCTATTCACTCAGTTGGCGAGAGAGGGATTACCACCCTAAGGTTATGGGGATGGCTGAAGATATGACACTTGACACTAAAATGATGAAATGGACAGCATTTATTAATCACATACGTTCACAGCTTGCGGGGAGGAGGATACCATATGTCATGCAGGGTCACACAGGGGTTGGACTCAGAAACAGAGTGAACAGCCAGGGGCTGCAGAAGGCAGATTTTGGAGAATTAAAAGGGTGATGTGTCCCCTGGTTCCTGTGGAAGATGTGATCAGCTTATTTGAATGACTCTACAAGTTGGCAGGAAATTGAAACCCAATACTCAGGAATAAGCAGAAACTGTGCCTGGTGCCTTTGATAAGGAGGGCCATTTGGCTAGGAAATCTTATCTGTGGGAGCAGGTTTGGGAGGAGACATAGCAGTTAGGCTATTCAAAGCCCTTCTGATTTCACCAGATGTCAAGGCAGTATATAATATTGAGCCTCGAGTTTAGATCTTACATCACATACTGAAGATTTACTGGGCAGGGGTTTTCCTTCTGCTTCTCATTGGAGATATATTTAAACAGGGAGACTAGATCTTTGTAATTTTTCCCTTTGTTTAAGTACAGTGGCCATTCAGTGCTTGACTAAATTTCCTTTTCTATGAAAAGTATATTAATATTTACAAAATTCCAAATTGATATTGTATCAGGTAAAGAGAAAACATTATGTCACTATTTTTTTTTTTTCACTCTCAAAGGACAGGTCAGCAACAGGACAACCATCACCATGAAGCATGTAGGGACTTTTATAGTATGTGTCTCTGGCAAAGGAAAGAAAGCTGGACTGGGGTAGGGAAATTGACATAGCTCTAGAATTGACCCACAATGGATATGATTGAACAATTCAACTGCAGTATCCAAAAAGGTATGACAGGGACACATATATTTTAGGATTGACATTTATATCCTTGGGAATAAGCATCAATGATAGTTTCCATCATGGGTGATTTCTAAACTTAGGCAGGTGGTAGTATTTTGACTTTACCATTGGGTAATTAATCCAATGGTTCAGGTCAAAGGGAAAAGTTAAGTCCTTGGTGAACTGAAAGATATTTGGTATAGCATCACAGTTAGTGCTTCTTACCTAGCAGGAAACACTGGCAATACTCAGCCACTGAGGATTGGATGATCCCGGCAGATAATGGACCAAAAAGCTCAGCGAGAGTTTTGGGTGTCCAGGTTTTATCAGAAACTTTTTTTCTTTTAAAAAGTGTTGAATGGGATCCCCCTCCCGATTTTCTGGTTTTCTTTTATTATATTAGTGATACAAAATGTAATTAAACATATTTTCTTCTGTTAGAATTTTACTTTTTAAAAATATCTGTCAGTCGTACGGGGAGAAACATCTATGCTTGTTTGGAACATAGAACCTGTTCTGAAATGAGTTAGGCTTATTTGACAAAAAACATTAATTGATCACCTACTATAATTTAGATATTGAACTACATGTTAAAAGTCCTGTAAAGAAATATACATGACTGTCCCCTTTGCTATGCTCATAAAAAATTGAAAGTAAAGTAGCATGTTCAAAGTTCTGTGAGAATTGTTGTGCAGTGCTTTAGAAGTGAAAGAGCAATATATAATGTTGGTCTGATAAAAGAAAGAAAAATCATAGGGGAAGCAGTATTAAGGTGAGACTTGAAAGATGAGTAGAATATATATATATATATATTGTGTGCCTCAGTTGGCGAGAGAGGGATTACACTCAGCCATATCCAGAACTGCAAGTCTCCATTTCCTTCCCATAAAGCCTGCAAAGTACATACACTGAAAATATTGTAATGATTATAATTAGCATTCAAGTCCAGGGCAAGGCTTTCTGTGAGGGAAGGACTAGAGAAAGAAGATAATAAATATAATAAATAAATAAATAAATATATTTATTTATTTATATATTTATTTATAAATAAATAAATAAATATATATATTTAATATAGCTTGTTTTTATACAAGATAAATATGTACTCCAAATAAAATACTTCTAAACTCTGAAAAGAAAAAATAAAATAGAAAAAGAATGTCATCACTTCTGATCACTACTGATAACATTTTTATGTATTTACTGTTGTCTTGTACATTACCTGTAATTCTCTAATTTGCATTTTCCAAATTCTTAAAAGCCTCTAGGATACACAGATTTCATAAAATATATGTGCCATAATTTAAATCACTACCCACTCAGACAATCTGAACTTTATATAAATGTATACAAATTTATATGGATAAGTTAATCAAATGGCAAATGGCAGATTACTTTTTTTGTTTCTTTTTTTAGACAGAGTCTCCCTCTGTCCTCCAGGCTGGAGTGCAGCCGCCCAATCTTGGATCATTGCAACCTCTGCCTTCTGAGTTCAAGCGATTCTCATGCCTCACTCTACTGAGTAGCTGGAATTATAGGCATGTGCCACCACACCCGGCTAATTTTTGTGTTTTTTTCAGTAGAGATGAGATTTTACCATGTTGGCCAGGCTAGTCTCGAACTCCTGACCTCAAGTGATCTGCTTGCCTTGGTCTCCCAAACTGCCACTGAGCCCAGCGGGAAGATTACATTTTCAGTGCTCTTAGTATGTACTGCCAAAATGCTCTGTAGTAGAGCTGTCACTTTTTTAAGTCATTGTTAAGGAAAGTGTTCCACTGCGTACTTGACATTATTATTATAATTTTAAATATTTACTAATTTATAGGTTAAAATAATGTATCATTATTTAAATTGAATTTACTTAGTTGAATATTTATCCTTATTTTTTCAGTTAAATTTTCTTTTTAGATCATTTGTACATTTACCCAAAGTCATCTATGTGTTTGTCATTTACATTAATTTTATAATTAGACATTAACCTTGTAAAAATATTCTTTTGTTGTGCTTGTCTTACATATTTCTCCCCATTACTTTTAAGCATTCAGACAGTTGAATATTTTATATATGTAAATCTGTCTATTTATTTTTTATTAATGTTTAGAAATCCTCTCAGATAAGAGAATTTTATTATACATGGATGTATTGGAGATATTAACTTTCAAGAAAAACATAGCAATGTAAACTAGGCAAAAACTCAGTCTAGTCAGAATAAATATCTGTGTGATCAGTACTGATGCCTAAGCTTGGGAAGGTGACTGGGGATAACGTTAGTAAGTTATAATTTCTAGCTCAAGAATAGATTTTCCATTTGAGGATTGAGGGATCACTGAAAGTTTTGGACAAGAAGTGCTAGGATAAAAATGACTTTTTAGAGAGGTTAATTAGACATGATGTACTAGGTCAACTGGGGGCTGAAATGAATGAATCGGTGGGGACACAAGGTGGAAGAGTTTTCTATGGCTGCTATAACAAATTACTGCAAAGTTAGTAGCTTAAAACAACACAAATGTATTATCTTACAATTCTGAAGGTCAAAGGCATGAAATGGATTCCACTGGTCTGAAATTAAGGTGCAGGCAGGGCTGTGTTTTCTCTGGAGGGTCTGGGGAGAATAGATTTTCATGCCTTTCCTTTCTTCTAGAGGCCACCTGAATTCCTTGGCCAGAGTCCCCTTTCCTCTAGCTTCAAAGCTAGTAGCAAAATACACTGCATTTTTTCTGACTCTGACCCTGCTACCATCATCACATCTCCTTCTCTGACTTTGACCCTTCTACCTCCTTCTTAGGAGGACTCCTGTGATCACACCGGACACAACGGGATAATCCAGGATTATCCCTGCATGTCAAGATGCTGAACTTAATCACATCTGTAATCTCCCTGTAATATAGTTGTAGGTTCTGGAGATTAGGATATGAATTTCTTGGGGGGCGGCATTATTCTGACTGTCATACAATGATACAATATAAATTCATATATGAATTAGTAAAGAAAAGATCTGTAGTGATATCCATGAGATTGAAACCCCTCTGCACCTCTCTCTATAACTAATCAAACATAAAAATCTATTGTCTCTTCTTATGTGAGATTCCTTGAAGATGCTTATTTCTTCCTTTTCATTCTTGTGGAACTAT
>NW_022318175.1:0-2313 GCF_002776525.5 Piliocolobus tephrosceles
CTTTACAGATAAGCAAATGCTTAGAGATTTTGTCACCACCAGGCCTGCCTTACAAGAGACCCTGAAGGAAGCCCTAAACATGGAAAGGAACAACCAGTACCAGCCATTGCAAAAACATGCCAAAATGTAAAGACCATCGAGGCTAGGAAGAAACTGCATCAACTAATGAGCAAAATAACCAGTTAATATCATAATGGCAGGATCAAGTTCACACATAACAATATTAACCTTAAATGTTAATGGACTAAATGCTCCAATTAAAAGACACAGACTGGAAAACTGGATAAAGAGTCAAGACCCATCAGTCTGCTGTCTTCAGGAGACCCATCTCACATGCAGAGACATACATAGGCTCAAAATAAAGGGATGGAGGAAGATCTACCAAGCAAATGGAGAACAAAAAAAAGCAGGGGTTGCAATCCTAGTCTCTGATAAAACAGACTTTAAACCATCAAAGATCAAAAGAGACAAAGAAGGCCATTACATAATGGTAAAGGGATCAATCCAACAGGAAGAGCTAACTATCCTAAATATATATGCACCTAATACAGGAGCACCCAGATTCATAAAGCAAGTCCTTAGAGACTTACAAAGAGACTTAGACTCCCATACAATAATAATGGGAGACTTCAACACTCCACTGTCAACATTAGACAGATCAACGAGACAGAAAGTTAACAAGGATATCCAGGAATTGAACTCATATCTGCACCAAACGGACCTAATAGACATCTATAGAACTCTCCACCCTAAGTCAACAGAATATACATTCTTCTCAGCACCACATCACACTTATTCCAAAATTGACCACATAATTGGAAGTAAAGCACTCCTCAGCAAATGTACAAGAACAAAAATTATAACAAACTGTCTCTCAGACCACAGTGCAATCAAACTAGAACTCAGGATTAAGAAACTCAATCAAAACCGCTCACCTACATGGAAACTGAACAACCTGCTCCTGAATGACTACAGGGTACATAACGAAATGAAAGCAGAAATAAAGATGTTCTTTGAAACCAATGAGAACAAAGATACAACATACCAGAATCTCTGGGACACATTTAAAGCAGTGTGTAGAGGGAAATTTATAGCACTAAATGCCCACAAGAGAAAGCTGGAAAGATCTAAAATTGACACTCTAACAACACAATTAAAAGAACTAGAGAAGCAAGAGCAAACACATTCAAAAGCTAGCAGAAGGCAAGAAATAACTAAGATCAGAGCAGAACTGAAGGAGACAGAGACACAAAAAACCCTCCAAAAAATCAATGAATCCCGTAGTTGGTGTTTTGAAAAGATCAACAAAATTGACAGACTGCTAGAAAGACTAATAAAGAAGAAAAGAGAGAGGAATCAAATAGAAGCAACAAAAAATGATAAAGGGGATATCACCACGGACCCCACAGAAATACAAACTACCATCAGAGAATACTATAAACAACTCTACGCAAATCAACTAGAAAATCTAGAAGAAATGGATAATTTCCTGGACACTTACACTCTTCCAAGACTAAACCAGGAAGAAGTTGAATCCCTGAATAGACCAATAGCAGGCTCTGAAATTGAGGCAACAATTAATAGCCTACCAACCAAAAAAAGTCCAGGACCAGATGGATTCACAGCTGAATTCTACCAGAGGTACAAGGAGGAGCTGGTACCATTCCTTCTGAAACTATTTCAATCAATAGAAAAAGAGGTAATCCTCCCTAACTCATTTTATGAGGCCAATATCATCCTGATACCAAAGCCTGGCAGAGACACAACAAAAAAAAGAGAATTTTAGACCAATATCCCTGATGAACATCGATGCAAAAATCTTCAATAAAATACTGGCAAACCGGATTCAGCAGCACATCAAAAAGCTTATCCACCATGATCAAGTGGGCTTCATCCCTGGGATGCAAGGCTGGTTCAACATTCGCAAATCAATAAATGTAATCCAGCATATAAACAGAACCAAAGACAAGAACCACATGATTATCTCAATAGACGCAGAAAAGGCCTTTGACAAAATTCAACAGCCCTTCATGCTAAAAACGCTCAATAAATTCGGTATTGATGGAATGTATCTCAAAATAATAAGAGCTATATATGACAAACTCACAGCCAACATCATACTGAATGGGCAAAAACTGGAAAAATTCCCTTTAAAAACTGGCACAAGACAGGGATGCCCTCTCTCACCACTCCTATTCAACATAGTGTTGGAAGTTCTGGCTAGGGCAATCAGGCAAGAGAAAGAAATCAAGGGTATTCAGTTAGGAAAAGAAGAAGTCAAATTGTCCCTGTTTGCAGATGACATGATTGTAT
>NW_022318177.1:0-2313 GCF_002776525.5 Piliocolobus tephrosceles
ATACAATCATGTCATCTGCAAACAGGGACAATTTGACTTCTTCTTTTCCTAACTGAATACCCTTGATTTCTTTCTCTTGCCTGATTGCCCTAGCCAGAACTTCCAACACTATGTTGAATAGGAGTGGTGAGAGAGGGCATCCCTGTCTTGTGCCAGTTTTTAAAGGGAATTTTTCCAGTTTTTGCCCATTCAGTATGATGTTGGCTGTGAGTTTGTCATATATAGCTCTTATTATTTTGAGATACATTCCATCAATACCGAATTTATTGAGCGTTTTTAGCATGAAGGGCTGTTGAATTTTGTCAAAGGCCTTTTCTGCGTCTATTGAGATAATCATGTGGTTCTTGTCTTTGGTTCTGTTTATATGCTGGATTACATTTATTGATTTGCGAATGTTGAACCAGCCTTGCATCCCAGGGATGAAGCCCACTTGATCATGGTGGATAAGCTTTTTGATGTGCTGCTGAATCCGGTTTGCCAGTATTTTATTGAAGATTTTTGCATCGATGTTCATCAGGGATATTGGTCTAAAATTCTCTTTTTTTTGTTGTGTCTCTGCCAGGCTTTGGTATCAGGATGATATTGGCCTCATAAAATGAGTTAGGGAGGATTACCTCTTTTTCTATTGATTGAAATAGTTTCAGAAGGAATGGTACCAGCTCCTCCTTGTACCTCTGGTAGAATTCAGCTGTGAATCCATCTGGTCCTGGACTTTTTTTGGTTGGTAGGCTATTAATTGTTGCCTCAATTTCAGAGCCTGCTATTGGTCTATTCAGGGATTCAACTTCTTCCTGGTTTAGTCTTGGAAGAGTGTAAGTGTCCAGGAAATTATCCATTTCTTCTAGATTTTCTAGTTGATTTGCGTAGAGTTGTTTATAGTATTCTCTGATGGTAGTTTGTATTTCTGTGGGGTCCGTGGTGATATCCCCTTTATCATTTTTTGTTGCTTCTATTTGATTCCTCTCTCTTTTCTTCTTTATTAGTCTTTCTAGCAGTCTGTCAATTTTGTTGATCTTTTCAAAACACCAACTACGGGATTCATTGATTTTTTGGAGGGTTTTTTGTGTCTCTGTCTCCTTCAGTTCTGCTCTGATCTTAGTTATTTCTTGCCTTCTGCTAGCTTTTGAATGTGTTTGCTCTTGCTTCTCTAGTTCTTTTAATTGTGTTGTTAGAGTGTCAATTTTAGATCTTTCCAGCTTTCTCTTGTGGGCATTTAGTGCTATAAATTTCCCTCTACACACTGCTTTAAATGTGTCCCAGAGATTCTGGTATGTTGTATCTTTGTTCTCATTGGTTTCAAAGAACATCTTTATTTCTGCTTTCATTTCGTTATGTACCCTGTAGTCATTCAGGAGCAGGTTGTTCAGTTTCCATGTAGGTGAGCGGTTTTGATTGAGTTTCTTAATCCTGAGTTCTAGTTTGATTGCACTGTGGTCTGAGAGACAGTTTGTTATAATTTTTGTTCTTGTACATTTGCTGAGGAGTGCTTTACTTCCAATTATGTGGTCAATTTTGGAATAAGTGTGATGTGGTGCTGAGAAGAATGTATATTCTGTTGACTTAGGGTGGAGAGTTCTATAGATGTCTATTAGGTCCGTTTGGTGCAGATATGAGTTCAATTCCTGGATATCCTTGTTAACTTTCTGTCTCGTTGATCTGTCTAATGTTGACAGTGGAGTGTTGAAGTCTCCCATTATTATTGTATGGGAGTCTAAGTCTCTTTGTAAGTCTCTAAGGACTTGCTTTATGAATCTGGGTGCTCCTGTATTAGGTGCATATATATTTAGGATAGTTAGCTCTTCCTGTTGGATTGATCCCTTTACCATTATGTAATGGCCTTCTTTGTCTCTTTTGATCTTTGATGGTTTAAAGTCTGTTTTATCAGAGACTAGGATTGCAACCCCTGCTTTTTTTTGTTCTCCATTTGCTTGGTAGATCTTCCTCCATCCCTTTATTTTGAGCCTATGTATGTCTCTGCATGTGAGATGGGTCTCCTGAAGACAGCAGACTGATGGGTCTTGACTCTTTATCCAGTTTTCCAGTCTGTGTCTTTTAATTGGAGCATTTAGTCCATTAACATTTAAGGTTAATATTGTTATGTGTGAACTTGATCCTGCCATTATGATATTAACTGGTTATTTTGCTCATTAGTTGATGCAGTTTCTTCCTAGCCTCGATGGTCTTTACATTTTGGCATGTTTTTGCAATGGCTGGTACTGGTTGTTCCTTTCCATGTTTAGGGCTTCCTTCAGGGTCTCTTGTAAGGCAGGCCTGGTGGTGACAAAATCTCTAAGCATTTGCTTATCTGTAAAG
>NW_022318178.1:0-8814 GCF_002776525.5 Piliocolobus tephrosceles
GTGAAGGACCTCTTCAAGGAGAACTACAAACCACTGCTCAGTGAAATCAAAGAGGTCACAAACAAATGGAAGAACATACCATGCTCATGGATAGGAAGAATCAATATCGTGAAAATGGCCTTACTGCCCAAGGTTATTTATAGATTCAATGCCATCCCCATCAAGCTACCAATGAGTTTCTTCACAGAATTGGAAAAAACTGCTTTAAAGTTCATATGGAACCAAAAAAGAGCCCGCATTGTCAAGACAATTCTAAGTCAAAAGGACAAAGCTGGAGGCGTCACGCTACCTGACTTCAAACTATACTACAAGGCTACAGTAACCAAAACAGCATGGTACTGGTACCAAGACAGAGATATAGACCAATGGAACAGAACAGAGTCCTCAGAAATAATACCACACATCTACAGCCATCTGATCCATGACAAACCTGAGAGAAACAAGAAATGGGGAAAGGATTCCCTATTTAATAAATGGTGCTGGGAAAATTGGCTAGCCATAAGTAGAAAGCTGAAACTGGATCCTTTCCTTACTCCTTATACAAAGATTAATTCAAGATGGAGTAGAGACTTAAATGTTAGACCTAATACCATAAAAACCCTAGAAGAAAATCTAGGTAGTACCATTCAGGACATAGGCATGGGCAAGGACTTCATGTCTAAAACACCAAAAGCAACGGCAGCAAAAGCCAAAATTGACAAATGGGATCTAATTAAACTAAAGAGCTTCTGCACAGCCAAAGAAACTACCATCAGAGTGAACAGGCAACCTACAGAATGGGAGAACATTTTTGCAATCTACTCATCTGACAAAGGGCTAATTTCCAGAATCTACAAAGAACTCAAACAAATATACAAGAAAAAAACAAACAATCCCATCAAAAAGTGGGGAAAGGATATGAACAGACATTTCTCAAAAGAAGACATTCATACAGCCAACAGACACATGAAAAAATGCTCATCATCACTGGCCATCAGAGAAATGCAAATCAAAACCACAATGAGATACCATCTCACACCAGTTAGAATGGCAATCATTAAAAAGTCAGGAAACAGCAGGTGTTGGAGAGGATGTGGAGAAATAGGAACACTTTTACACTGTTGGTGTGATTGTAAACTAGTTCAACCATTATGGAAAACAGTATGGCAATTCCTCAAGGATCTAGAACTAGATGTACCATATGACCCAGCCATCCCACTACTGGGTATATACCCAAAGGATTATAAATTATTCTACTACAAAGACACATGCACACGTATGTTTATTGCGGCACTATTCACAATAGCAAAGACTTGGAATCAACCCAAATGTCCATCAGTGACAGACTGGATTAAGAAAATGTGGCACATATACACCATGGAATACTATGCAGCCATAAAAAAGGATGAGTTTGCGTCCTTTGTAGGGACATGGACGCAGCTGGAAACCATCATTCTTAGCAAACTATCACAAGAAGAGAAAACCAAACACCGCATGTTCTCACTCATAGGTGGGAACTGAACAATGAGCTCACTTGGACTCGGGAAGGGGAACATCACACACTGGGGCCTATCATGGGGAGGGGGGAGGGGGAACGGATTGCATTGGGGAGTTATATCTGATATAAATGATGAATTGATGGGTGCTGACGAGTTGATGGGTGCAGCACACCAACATGGCACAGATATACATATGTAACAAACCTGCATGTTATGCACATGTACCCTAGAACTTAAAGTATAATAAAAAAAAAAAATTCTAACAATACAAAAATTCTTGTTATGTAATATTAATGAAACATGCAGTGTAAAACTCTTATCTACCATTCAATAACAATGTAAAGTGTCTAAGAAACATTCTGGGAAAAGACACACCAATATCTTTTTTTTTTTTTTTTTTTTTTCTTTTGAGGCAGAGTCTCACTCTGTCACCAGGCTGGAGTGCAGTGGCGTGAACTCAGCTCACTACAACCTCTGCCTCTCAGGTTCAAGTGATTCTCCTACCTCAGCCTCCTGAGTAGCTGGGACTACAGGCGCCTGCCACCACACCCAGCTAATTTTTGTATTTTTAGTAGAGATGGGGTTTCATCATGTTGGCCAGGATGGTCTCAGTCTCTTGATCTCGTGATTTGCCCACCTCAGCCTCCCAAAGTGTTGGGATGATAGGCATGAGCCACCGCACCCGGCCCCAATATCTCAACAGTAAATGTATCAGCTAAAAATTAAAATTTTGTTTATTTTGAAGGAAGAATGTTAACAAGATTAATTATATTTTCTGAATTCCCTATTCATAGCTGAGCTGCATGGCAGTTTTGTGATCTATATCAGGAGTAATGTATTTATATCTTACAAAACCATTTCCTCTTTGTTTTGATTGGACTTAAGATCTTTGATCAAATTGTTCCTTTAATGCCATATTATATTTGTTGAGTCTCAAATGAAGTCTTGGCTATGTCTATCATAACATTTTGCATTCATGTATAAAAAAGTTCCATTTACTTTGGTAATCACTTATACTGGGTGCCTTTAATACAGAGATACCTGAAACCAGAAATATTATTTCCCCATTATACCCATCTAAAATTATGAAAAAATGTTTCTGCTATGTTTCTTCTTGATCTGACTCTTCTTTCTTTCTTCTTTACGTTCATTCTTTCTTACTTTCTCTCTCTCTCTCTCTCTCTCTCTCTCTCTTTCTGTCTCTCTCTTTCAAGAGACAAGGTCTTACTCTGTCTTGCAGGCTGGAATGCAGTAGTACCATCATGGTTCACCACAGCTTGGACCCCCTAGGTTCAAGTTATCTTCCTGCCTCAGCCTCCTGAGTTGCTACGATTACAGGCATACACCACTGCATCCAACTCCTGATTATCATTTTTATCCTCTATTTGCAATCTTGCATGGCTCTTTTATCCATAGTTTTACTTCTATCAATCGAATTCAGATTAAAAGCAAGAGATGGGGTCTCTTAAATTTCTTCCAAACATACTTTTCATTGTTTTAACCAAGTATATGCTGAACCCATACCAGGAACTCATTTTACTTCATTCAGTACCATCCACATTCCCTACTGTTTACTTTTCACGATTTTATTCTTCACAAATATTGTAATCACCAACCAGAAGAACTGAAATTGTCACTGGTACCTCCTTTCTCCCCATACCCAGACAATTGTAGAATTTTTCTTTCAAAATATTCAATGTCTAGAGTTCTATCAGATATTTTATCTCAATGTAAGAGGCATTCCCACTTGTTTCAGCAAAATGAATAGTACTCAGTAATGTAAGAAATTTACTGAAATTTCATTCACATTAAAAAAATGTAAGTCAAGGAATGCAGTCACTGAAGTATTGCTATGCATAGATGTCACATTATATCTTTGCAGCCTCTTGGTGCGAAGTCATCACCAACCTCTGTGCCTTCTAGTGTTGACAGGACCTCTCCCACCTGTAGTTCTGGGCCTTCTTGCCTGAAACCTCCTATGGTTAGGTAGCAATGAATCTTTTTCAAGATGTTCTAAGTTACTGTTAATGGAAAAAATATCCTATCTATTTTAGAGGTCCAAGGATAGTTTCTTATTCTCTCTTCTCTGACTATTCCATTCCTCTCTTGCAACAGATTTACTATCACACTCAGAATTCTATTTTGTAAGATCCCTTCTATCTAAACATCCCTTAATAAGATGATTGTTACTTAATGGGCATAACAATCACTTAGAAATATTTTTTTTTAAATAAATGAATGTAGGCTCTGTTTCAGTAAGTCTAGTTTGAGAACAGAGAATCAACATTTGTAACAAACATTGCAGTTGATCCTGGTACACACAATGGTAAAGACTGCTTTTACATTTTAAGACACTAGAACCCAGAACATTCATCAGGCACCTTCACCTTCTCCTGTATAAGTTTCCACATCTGCAAACAGTTCACTTAACAAGCCTGCTTCCCAAGGGTCCTGGTGATTGCCTTGTTAAACTGATTTAGTTCTTGTTCTGTCTTTCCATTTATTGGCTGCTGAGTATTAACAAAAAGAAGATTGAAATACTCTTTCATAGGGGACTTACACTCACTACCTAACAAAATACTTCCCACCATCCATGGGTTCTCCTGCCTTGTAGCATTGGGCTGCACCTTAAGTAGTAGTATCTCACCTTGCCCATTGTTTCTGGGCTCCTCACTCCCATGCACCTGGGTTGCAGATATCATTTATTGAATTCTTAATGGATAAGCAGCTTTTAATATCTATATTTTTATGGTCAATTATGTAATATAACCAGCAGTTATTTCTGTTTTCCTTAATAAATTTAAATCAGGGCACCTCCACTTTATTTAATTTTAATGCCTGCTCATGTAATGCATCATACTCAACTTCTCTTTCTCCTGCTCTTTTTTGCCTTTTCTGCAGTTTTTCCCATTTGCTTCTTTAATTATCAAACCTGCATAAACTTCTGGTGCATTTCCAACCCCCTTTCGAGTCAGTCCTTCAGCTGTTCAAAGCTTATAACAGTATTTACTGTTAATACCTAAAGAGTAAGATGATGTCCCTTAACATTTAAAACCTTTTCAATCATGACTTGGGCTTCCATTATGTAATCAAGGCAGAGTAGTACAACAAAATGTAATTTTTTTTCTCTCTTCAGTCAAATATCTCACTTACAACATAAGGTTTGTACCTAATAAAGGTAAATTCTGTCTCATTTATGGGACAGTGTTTACATATTAGAAACCTTTAATTATAAAATAGTCTTTTTGTCCCCTTTCTTCTGTTAGGTGACTATTTGCAAAGAAGGAACAGTTCACTATTGGGAGGTAAGTGATAAGCAAGCTTAGCTCTTCATAAACTCCATGAATACACAGCTATTTCTCACAAATACACATTAAATACAGTTGAACATTCTATTTAAAATATGTATGCTATCAGCTTGCCAATATCATCTTTTAAGCTAATGTACTCAGACATTTCTTGGGAGAAAAATGATTTCTGTGATGAATTTTAACCAAGTAACAAAAATGTATTGCACTTTCAAAGTGTACGACATTGCATTTAAATGTATCCCCACTTACAAATATAAATACTGACTGACTGTAAATATGATGCCTATAAAACAAGTGGGAAGAGTTTCCCCTTGCAATACAACTTAAAGATTATCTCAGTATTTTTCAACCAATTCTTAACACATGGGAACTATTTCTGAA
The DNA here is from genome assembly GCF_002776525.5 of Piliocolobus tephrosceles. Taxonomy (NCBI): domain Eukaryota; kingdom Metazoa; phylum Chordata; class Mammalia; order Primates; family Cercopithecidae; genus Piliocolobus; species Piliocolobus tephrosceles. The sequence goes on from NW_022318178.1 coordinate 5,171, forward strand.
ACTGACTAAGGGCATGAGCAAACCATTGTCCTATGTGGCAGAGGCGAAACAAGACATTCCTGCAATTCAGTGGTCTGGATTAAAATCCCAGTCTACCTCTTAAAGTATGTTATTTAATCTATTTGTGTCTCTGTTTCACTATCTATTCAATGAAAGTAATTACAGTTTCTATCTTATAGGGTCTTGGGAGGATGAGATGAGAAAATAAATGTATTTTGTATTAGTGTATTTTTGTATGTTTATTTGTGGACTGCGTGTATATATATCTGTGTATTTTATATGTATGTATGTATACATGCACAAATAAATTAAAAAGTGTAAAAAATAGTTCTTTCCCATAGTATAAACTCACAAACTATACATTATTATCATACATGATTTTTGGCTTCTGAAATTTCCCAGTGTCTTAAATTGGGGTGTCTTATTTTATTGTTATACAGATTTCTTATGAAGCAGAGTTTTCCCAGCTATATCTACAGTAAAAATTTAAACTAAAAAGCAAATTAGATGATTCTAGGGCAAAGTACTTTCAAAAATACACTATGCTCCACAAATTTCAGGCAACATTGTCATTAACGACAATGGTGATAATGATAATGGTCACACATTCTTCAAATATGAATCTTATCCAGTTGCTTCCCATTTTCTCCAGACTTAGGAAGTCATTCTTCCTTTTTACACAAATAGCAGTAATTTCAGTGCCCACCCTTTGTTCCACAGTTTTCCCCACCACTGCAGCCATTTCAGCTTTCTACTTACGGCTCTCCTTAGCCCCTCAACTAGTGTTCCTTAGTCTTTTACCTGCCATCATATTATACATACCAGCCTACCTCTTCCCAACTGAAGTTTATCTAGACCATTGAGTCCTGTTATCCACAATCTAACACCTCCATGCAAGGTGGATCTGCCTCCTGCCTGCCTAAATGATAGAGAAGGGTGGGTGCATCCAGAAAAAAGCTATCATAATAGGCAAGGGTATGTTTCCCAAGGTTGGAAACCATCACATGAAAGTCACAACCAGTTTTTCTTTACACTCTTTTCTGTATTTTAAGATTATGTTTACATGTTTTTACAATCTTCTGATCACCAGTGAACAAACATGTGGAGTAAAGAAGGAAAAAGTGAGAGCGAGAGGGACTAGACCATCTATCAGTGACAAATATTAATTCTCAGAGCGAGTCTAGCGAAAAGTCATATTTAGGGGAAAATATATTGGATTCTTCAAGGGCATGCCCTTAATAAGTGTACACTCAATTTAACATTTTGACCCAGGGCATCTGTACTTGAATTAACTCTTTGGTTCTGGGTTTCCCAAGTACCATGAATTAGATATCTGCTTTATATCTGTTTGGTTAAAACTGCTCACAAAAAACCTAGACCCTCCTACAAGAAAAGAGGTTTAATCTGCAAACTACATTCCCCCTTTAGCTCTGAAATTCCATTTACCACCTTCCAAATGGCTTTTTCCAGATTCAATTATTTTAACATCTAAGCTTCAACTTTGTAAATATAAATATAGGTTTGTATTTAAGTAAATATGGAGTACAAAAAGAAATTCTAAGAACTGTTATTTGGTAAAGGATACAGGAAGCATATACATCCAATTCATGAGGGGCTTTTCTAAATGCGTATGAATTCGAATAAGTATCACATTACTGATCTGAGATTTGTAAGAGAAATTCCAAAGAGCTCTCTCTCTCTCTCCCCAAAATATAACTGAGTAAAAGAATAAATTAGAAGTTGAGGGGGACGGAGCAAGATGGCTGAATAGGAACAGCTCCAGTCTCCAACTCCCAGTGCGAGCGACACAGAAGACCGGTGATTTCTGCATTTTCAACTGAGGTACTGGGGTCATCTCACTAGGGAGTGCCAGACAATTGGTGCTGGTCAGCTGCTGCAGCCCGACCAGGGAGAGCTGAAGAAGGGCGAGGCATCCCCTTCACCTGGGAAGCACAAGGGGGAAGGGAATCCCTTGTCCTAGCCAGGGGAACTGAGACACACAACACCTGGAAAATCGGGTAACTCCCACCCCAATACTGCACTTTAAGCAAATGGGCACATCAGGAGATTATATCCCACACCTGGCCGGGAGGGTCCCACGCCGACGGAATCTCCCTTATGGCTAGCAGAGCAGTCTGATATCTAACTGCAAGGCAGTAGCGAGGCTGGGGGAGGGGCGCCTGCCATTGCTGAGGCTTAAGTAGGTAAACAAAGCCACTGGGAAGCTCGAACTGGGTGGAGCTCACAGCAGCTCAAGGAAACCTGCCTGTCTCTGTAGACTCCACCTCTGGGGACAGAGCACAGCTAAACAACAACAACAAAAAAGCAGCAGAAACCTCTGCAGACGCAAACGACTCTGACAGCTTTGAAGAGAGCAGTGGATCTCCCAACACAGAGGTTGAGATCTGAGAAGGGACAGACTGCCTGCTCAAGTGGGTCCCTGACCCCTGAGTAGCCTAACTGGGAGACATCCCCCACCAGGAGCAGACTGACACCCCACACCTCACAGGGTGGAGTACACTCCTGAGAGGAAGCTTCCAAAGCAAGAATCAGACAGGTACACTCACTGTTCAGCAATATTCTATCTTCTGCAGCCTCTGCTGCTGATACCCAGGCAAACAGGGTCTGGAGTGGACCTCAAGCAATCTCCAACAGACCTACAGCTGAGGGTCCTGACTTTAGAAGGAAAACTATCAAACAGGAAGGACACCTACACCAAAACCCCATCAGTACGTCACCATCATCAAAAACCAGAGGCAGATAAAACCACAAAGATGGGGAAAAAGCAGGGCAGAAAAGCTGGAAATTCAAAAAAATACGAGCACATCTCCCCCTGCAAAGGAGCACAGCTCATCGCCAGCAACGGATCAAAGCTGGAAGGAGAATGACTTTGACGAGATGAGAGAAGAAGGCTTCAGTCCATCAAACCTCTCAGAGCTAAAGGGGGAATTACATACCCAGCGCAAAGAAATGAAAAATCTTGAAAAAAGAGTGGAAGAATTGATAGCTAGAATAATTAATGCAGAGAAGGTCATAAACGAAATGACAGAGATGAAAACCATGACATGAGAAATACGTGACAAATGCACAAGCTTCAGTCTCCGACTCAATCAACTGGAAGAAAGAGTATCAGCGATTGAGGATCAAATAAATGAAATGAAGCGAGAAGAGAGACCAAAAGAAAAAAGGAGAAAAAGAAATGAACAAAGCCTGCAAGAAGTATGGGATTATGTAAAAAGACCAAATTTACGTCTGATTGGGGTGCCTGAAAGTGAGAGGGAAAATGGAACCAAGTTGGAAAACACTCTTCAGGATATCATCCAGGAGAATTTCCCTGACCTAGTAGGGCAGGCCAACATTCAAATTCAGGAAATACAGAGAACGCCACAAAGATACTCCTCCAGAAGAGCAACTCCAAGACACATAATTGCCAGATTCACCAAAGTTGAAATGAAGGAAAGAAGCTTAAGGGCAGCCAGAGAGAAAGGTCGGGTTACCAACAAAGGGAAGCCCATCAGACTAACAGCAGATCTCTCAGCAGAAAGTCTACAAGCCAGAAGAGAGTGGGGGCCAATATTCAACATTCTTAAAGAAAATAATTTTAAACCCAGAATTTCATATCCAGCCAAACTAAGTTTCATCAG
>NW_022318179.1:0-8814 GCF_002776525.5 Piliocolobus tephrosceles
CTGATGAAACTTAGTTTGGCTGGATATGAAATTCTGGGTTTAAAATTATTTTCTTTAAGAATGTTGAATATTGGCCCCCACTCTCTTCTGGCTTGTAGACTTTCTGCTGAGAGATCTGCTGTTAGTCTGATGGGCTTCCCTTTGTTGGTAACCCGACCTTTCTCTCTGGCTGCCCTTAAGCTTCTTTCCTTCATTTCAACTTTGGTGAATCTGGCAATTATGTGTCTTGGAGTTGCTCTTCTGGAGGAGTATCTTTGTGGCGTTCTCTGTATTTCCTGAATTTGAATGTTGGCCTGCCCTACTAGGTCAGGGAAATTCTCCTGGATGATATCCTGAAGAGTGTTTTCCAACTTGGTTCCATTTTCCCTCTCACTTTCAGGCACCCCAATCAGACGTAAATTTGGTCTTTTTACATAATCCCATACTTCTTGCAGGCTTTGTTCATTTCTTTTTCTCCTTTTTTCTTTTGGTCTCTCTTCTCGCTTCATTTCATTTATTTGATCCTCAATCGCTGATACTCTTTCTTCCAGTTGATTGAGTCGGAGACTGAAGCTTGTGCATTTGTCACGTATTTCTCATGTCATGGTTTTCATCTCTGTCATTTCGTTTATGACCTTCTCTGCATTAATTATTCTAGCTATCAATTCTTCCACTCTTTTTTCAAGATTTTTCATTTCTTTGCGCTGGGTATGTAATTCCCCCTTTAGCTCTGAGAGGTTTGATGGACTGAAGCCTTCTTCTCTCATCTCGTCAAAGTCATTCTCCTTCCAGCTTTGATCCGTTGCTGGCGATGAGCTGTGCTCCTTTGCAGGGGGAGATGTGCTCGTATTTTTTTGAATTTCCAGCTTTTCTGCCCTGCTTTTTCCCCATCTTTGTGGTTTTATCTGCCTCTGGTTTTTGATGATGGTGACGTACTGATGGGGTTTTGGTGTAGGTGTCCTTCCTGTTTGATAGTTTTCCTTCTAAAGTCAGGACCCTCAGCTGTAGGTCTGTTGGAGATTGCTTGAGGTCCACTCCAGACCCTGTTTGCCTGGGTATCAGCAGCAGAGGCTGCAGAAGATAGAATATTGCTGAACAGTGAGTGTACCTGTCTGATTCTTGCTTTGGAAGCTTCCTCTCAGGAGTGTACTCCACCCTGTGAGGTGTGGGGTGTCAGTCTGCTCCTGGTGGGGGATGTCTCCCAGTTAGGCTACTCAGGGGTCAGGGACCCACTTGAGCAGGCAGTCTGTCCCTTCTCAGATCTCAACCTCTGTGTTGGGAGATCCACTGCTCTCTTCAAAGCTGTCAGAGTCGTTTGCGTCTGCAGAGGTTTCTGCTGCTTTTTTGTTGTTGTTGTTTAGCTGTGCTCTGTCCCCAGAGGTGGAGTCTACAGAGACAGGCAGGTTTCCTTGAGCTGCTGTGAGCTCCACCCAGTTCGAGCTTCCCAGTGGCTTTGTTTACCTACTTAAGCCTCAGCAATGGCAGGCGCCCCTCCCCCAGCCTCGCTACTGCCTTGCAGTTAGATATCAGACTGCTCTGCTAGCCATAAGGGAGATTCCGTCGGCGTGGGACCCTCCCGGCCAGGTGTGGGATATAATCTCCTGATGTGCCCATTTGCTTAAAGTGCAGTATTGGGGTGGGAGTTACCCGATTTTCCAGGTGTTGTGTGTCTCAGTTCCCCTGGCTAGGACAAGGGATTCCCTTCCCCCTTGTGCTTCCCAGGTGAAGGGGATGCCTCGCCCTTCTTCAGCTCTCCCTGGTCGGGCTGCAGCAGCTGACCAGCACCAATTGTCTGGCACTCCCTAGTGAGATGACCCCAGTACCTCAGTTGAAAATGCAGAAATCACCGGTCTTCTGTGTCGCTCGCACTGGGAGTTGGAGACTGGAGCTGTTCCTATTCAGCCATCTTGCTCCGTCCCCCTCAACTTCTAATTTATTCTTTTACTCAGTTATATTTTGGGGAGAGAGAGAGAGAGCTCTTTGGAATTTCTCTTACAAATCTCAGATCAGTAATGTGATACTTATTCGAATTCATACGCATTTAGAAAAGCCCCTCATGAATTGGATGTATATGCTTCCTGTATCCTTTACCAAATAACAGTTCTTAGAATTTCTTTTTGTACTCCATATTTACTTAAATACAAACCTATATTTATATTTACAAAGTTGAAGCTTAGATGTTAAAATAATTGAATCTGGAAAAAGCCATTTGGAAGGTGGTAAATGGAATTTCAGAGCTAAAGGGGGAATGTAGTTTGCAGATTAAACCTCTTTTCTTGTAGGAGGGTCTAGGTTTTTTGTGAGCAGTTTTAACCAAACAGATATAAAGCAGATATCTAATTCATGGTACTTGGGAAACCCAGAACCAAAGAGTTAATTCAAGTACAGATGCCCTGGGTCAAAATGTTAAATTGAGTGTACACTTATTAAGGGCATGCCCTTGAAGAATCCAATATATTTTCCCCTAAATATGACTTTTCGCTAGACTCGCTCTGAGAATTAATATTTGTCACTGATAGATGGTCTAGTCCCTCTCGCTCTCACTTTTTCCTTCTTTACTCCACATGTTTGTTCACTGGTGATCAGAAGATTGTAAAAACATGTAAACATAATCTTAAAATACAGAAAAGAGTGTAAAGAAAAACTGGTTGTGACTTTCATGTGATGGTTTCCAACCTTGGGAAACATACCCTTGCCTATTATGATAGCTTTTTTCTGGATGCACCCACCCTTCTCTATCATTTAGGCAGGCAGGAGGCAGATCCACCTTGCATGGAGGTGTTAGATTGTGGATAACAGGACTCAATGGTCTAGATAAACTTCAGTTGGGAAGAGGTAGGCTGGTATGTATAATATGATGGCAGGTAAAAGACTAAGGAACACTAGTTGAGGGGCTAAGGAGAGCCGTAAGTAGAAAGCTGAAATGGCTGCAGTGGTGGGGAAAACTGTGGAACAAAGGGTGGGCACTGAAATTACTGCTATTTGTGTAAAAAGGAAGAATGACTTCCTAAGTCTGGAGAAAATGGGAAGCAACTGGATAAGATTCATATTTGAAGAATGTGTGACCATTATCATTATCACCATTGTCGTTAATGACAATGTTGCCTGAAATTTGTGGAGCATAGTGTATTTTTGAAAGTACTTTGCCCTAGAATCATCTAATTTGCTTTTTAGTTTAAATTTTTACTGTAGATATAGCTGGGAAAACTCTGCTTCATAAGAAATCTGTATAACAATAAAATAAGACACCCCAATTTAAGACACTGGGAAATTTCAGAAGCCAAAAATCATGTATGATAATAATGTATAGTTTGTGAGTTTATACTATGGGAAAGAACTATTTTTTACACTTTTTAATTTATTTGTGCATGTATACATACATACATATAAAATACACAGATATATATACACGCAGTCCACAAATAAACATACAAAAATACACTAATACAAAATACATTTATTTTCTCATCTCATCCTCCCAAGACCCTATAAGATAGAAACTGTAATTACTTTCATTGAATAGATAGTGAAACAGAGACACAAATAGATTAAATAACATACTTTAAGAGGTAGACTGGGATTTTAATCCAGACCACTGAATTGCAGGAATGTCTTGTTTCGCCTCTGCCACATAGGACAATGGTTTGCTCATGCCCTTAGTCAGTTTCAGAAATAGTTCCCATGTGTTAAGAATTGGTTGAAAAATACTGAGATAATCTTTAAGTTGTATTGCAAGGGGAAACTCTTCCCACTTGTTTTATAGGCATCATATTTACAGTCAGTCAGTATTTATATTTGTAAGTGGGGATACATTTAAATGCAATGTCGTACACTTTGAAAGTGCAATACATTTTTGTTACTTGGTTAAAATTCATCACAGAAATCATTTTTCTCCCAAGAAATGTCTGAGTACATTAGCTTAAAAGATGATATTGGCAAGCTGATAGCATACATATTTTAAATAGAATGTTCAACTGTATTTAATGTGTATTTGTGAGAAATAGCTGTGTATTCATGGAGTTTATGAAGAGCTAAGCTTGCTTATCACTTACCTCCCAATAGTGAACTGTTCCTTCTTTGCAAATAGTCACCTAACAGAAGAAAGGGGACAAAAAGACTATTTTATAATTAAAGGTTTCTAATATGTAAACACTGTCCCATAAATGAGACAGAATTTACCTTTATTAGGTACAAACCTTATGTTGTAAGTGAGATATTTGACTGAAGAGAGAAAAAAAATTACATTTTGTTGTACTACTCTGCCTTGATTACATAATGGAAGCCCAAGTCATGATTGAAAAGGTTTTAAATGTTAAGGGACATCATCTTACTCTTTAGGTATTAACAGTAAATACTGTTATAAGCTTTGAACAGCTGAAGGACTGACTCGAAAGGGGGTTGGAAATGCACCAGAAGTTTATGCAGGTTTGATAATTAAAGAAGCAAATGGGAAAAACTGCAGAAAAGGCAAAAAAGAGCAGGAGAAAGAGAAGTTGAGTATGATGCATTACATGAGCAGGCATTAAAATTAAATAAAGTGGAGGTGCCCTGATTTAAATTTATTAAGGAAAACAGAAATAACTGCTGGTTATATTACATAATTGACCATAAAAATATAGATATTAAAAGCTGCTTATCCATTAAGAATTCAATAAATGATATCTGCAACCCAGGTGCATGGGAGTGAGGAGCCCAGAAACAATGGGCAAGGTGAGATACTACTACTTAAGGTGCAGCCCAATGCTACAAGGCAGGAGAACCCATGGATGGTGGGAAGTATTTTGTTAGGTAGTGAGTGTAAGTCCCCTATGAAAGAGTATTTCAATCTTCTTTTTGTTAATACTCAGCAGCCAATAAATGGAAAGACAGAACAAGAACTAAATCAGTTTAACAAGGCAATCACCAGGACCCTTGGGAAGCAGGCTTGTTAAGTGAACTGTTTGCAGATGTGGAAACTTATACAGGAGAAGGTGAAGGTGCCTGATGAATGTTCTGGGTTCTAGTGTCTTAAAATGTAAAAGCAGTCTTTACCATTGTGTGTACCAGGATCAACTGCAATGTTTGTTACAAATGTTGATTCTCTGTTCTCAAACTAGACTTACTGAAACAGAGCCTACATTCATTTATTTAAAAAAAAATATTTCTAAGTGATTGTTATGCCCATTAAGTAACAATCATCTTATTAAGGGATGTTTAGATAGAAGGGATCTTACAAAATAGAATTCTGAGTGTGATAGTAAATCTGTTGCAAGAGAGGAATGGAATAGTCAGAGAAGAGAGAATAAGAAACTATCCTTGGACCTCTAAAATAGATAGGATATTTTTTCCATTAACAGTAACTTAGAACATCTTGAAAAAGATTCATTGCTACCTAACCATAGGAGGTTTCAGGCAAGAAGGCCCAGAACTACAGGTGGGAGAGGTCCTGTCAACACTAGAAGGCACAGAGGTTGGTGATGACTTCGCACCAAGAGGCTGCAAAGATATAATGTGACATCTATGCATAGCAATACTTCAGTGACTGCATTCCTTGACTTACATTTTTTTAATGTGAATGAAATTTCAGTAAATTTCTTACATTACTGAGTACTATTCATTTTGCTGAAACAAGTGGGAATGCCTCTTACATTGAGATAAAATATCTGATAGAACTCTAGACATTGAATATTTTGAAAGAAAAATTCTACAATTGTCTGGGTATGGGGAGAAAGGAGGTACCAGTGACAATTTCAGTTCTTCTGGTTGGTGATTACAATATTTGTGAAGAATAAAATCGTGAAAAGTAAACAGTAGGGAATGTGGATGGTACTGAATGAAGTAAAATGAGTTCCTGGTATGGGTTCAGCATATACTTGGTTAAAACAATGAAAAGTATGTTTGGAAGAAATTTAAGAGACCCCATCTCTTGCTTTTAATCTGAATTCGATTGATAGAAGTAAAACTATGGATAAAAGAGCCATGCAAGATTGCAAATAGAGGATAAAAATGATAATCAGGAGTTGGATGCAGTGGTGTATGCCTGTAATCGTAGCAACTCAGGAGGCTGAGGCAGGAAGATAACTTGAACCTAGGGGGTCCAAGCTGTGGTGAACCATGATGGTACTACTGCATTCCAGCCTGCAAGACAGAGTAAGACCTTGTCTCTTGAAAGAGAGAGACAGAAAGAGAGAGAGAGAGAGAGAGAGAGAGAGAGAAAGTAAGAAAGAATGAACGTAAAGAAGAAAGAAAGAAGAGTCAGATCAAGAAGAAACATAGCAGAAACATTTTTTCATAATTTTAGATGGGTATAATGGGGAAATAATATTTCTGGTTTCAGGTATCTCTGTATTAAAGGCACCCAGTATAAGTGATTACCAAAGTAAATGGAACTTTTTTATACATGAATGCAAAATGTTATGATAGACATAGCCAAGACTTCATTTGAGACTCAACAAATATAATATGGCATTAAAGGAACAATTTGATCAAAGATCTTAAGTCCAATCAAAACAAAGAGGAAATGGTTTTGTAAGATATAAATACATTACTCCTGATATAGATCACAAAACTGCCATGCAGCTCAGCTATGAATAGGGAATTCAGAAAATATAATTAATCTTGTTAACATTCTTCCTTCAAAATAAACAAAATTTTAATTTTTAGCTGATACATTTACTGTTGAGATATTGGGGCCGGGTGCGGTGGCTCATGCCTATCATCCCAACACTTTGGGAGGCTGAGGTGGGCAAATCACGAGATCAAGAGACTGAGACCATCCTGGCCAACATGATGAAACCCCATCTCTACTAAAAATACAAAAATTAGCTGGGTGTGGTGGCAGGCGCCTGTAGTCCCAGCTACTCAGGAGGCTGAGGTAGGAGAATCACTTGAACCTGAGAGGCAGAGGTTGTAGTGAGCTGAGTTCACGCCACTGCACTCCAGCCTGGTGACAGAGTGAGACTCTGCCTCAAAAGAAAAAAAAAAAAAAAAAAAAAAGATATTGGTGTGTCTTTTCCCAGAATGTTTCTTAGACACTTTACATTGTTATTGAATGGTAGATAAGAGTTTTACACTGCATGTTTCATTAATATTACATAACAAGAATTTTTGTATTGTTAGAATTTTTTTTTTTTATTATACTTTAAGTTCTAGGGTACATGTGCATAACATGCAGGTTTGTTACATATGTATATCTGTGCCATGTTGGTGTGCTGCACCCATCAACTCGTCAGCACCCATCAATTCATCATTTATATCAGATATAACTCCCCAATGCAATCCGTTCCCCCTCCCCCCTCCCCATGATAGGCCCCAGTGTGTGATGTTCCCCTTCCCGAGTCCAAGTGAGCTCATTGTTCAGTTCCCACCTATGAGTGAGAACATGCGGTGTTTGGTTTTCTCTTCTTGTGATAGTTTGCTAAGAATGATGGTTTCCAGCTGCGTCCATGTCCCTACAAAGGACGCAAACTCATCCTTTTTTATGGCTGCATAGTATTCCATGGTGTATATGTGCCACATTTTCTTAATCCAGTCTGTCACTGATGGACATTTGGGTTGATTCCAAGTCTTTGCTATTGTGAATAGTGCCGCAATAAACATACGTGTGCATGTGTCTTTGTAGTAGAATAATTTATAATCCTTTGGGTATATACCCAGTAGTGGGATGGCTGGGTCATATGGTACATCTAGTTCTAGATCCTTGAGGAATTGCCATACTGTTTTCCATAATGGTTGAACTAGTTTACAATCACACCAACAGTGTAAAAGTGTTCCTATTTCTCCACATCCTCTCCAACACCTGCTGTTTCCTGACTTTTTAATGATTGCCATTCTAACTGGTGTGAGATGGTATCTCATTGTGGTTTTGATTTGCATTTCTCTGATGGCCAGTGATGATGAGCATTTTTTCATGTGTCTGTTGGCTGTATGAATGTCTTCTTTTGAGAAATGTCTGTTCATATCCTTTCCCCACTTTTTGATGGGATTGTTTGTTTTTTTCTTGTATATTTGTTTGAGTTCTTTGTAGATTCTGGAAATTAGCCCTTTGTCAGATGAGTAGATTGCAAAAATGTTCTCCCATTCTGTAGGTTGCCTGTTCACTCTGATGGTAGTTTCTTTGGCTGTGCAGAAGCTCTTTAGTTTAATTAGATCCCATTTGTCAATTTTGGCTTTTGCTGCCGTTGCTTTTGGTGTTTTAGACATGAAGTCCTTGCCCATGCCTATGTCCTGAATGGTACTACCTAGATTTTCTTCTAGGGTTTTTATGGTATTAGGTCTAACATTTAAGTCTCTACTCCATCTTGAATTAATCTTTGTATAAGGAGTAAGGAAAGGATCCAGTTTCAGCTTTCTACTTATGGCTAGCCAATTTTCCCAGCACCATTTATTAAATAGGGAATCCTTTCCCCATTTCTTGTTTCTCTCAGGTTTGTCATGGATCAGATGGCTGTAGATGTGTGGTATTATTTCTGAGGACTCTGTTCTGTTCCATTGGTCTATATCTCTGTCTTGGTACCAGTACCATGCTGTTTTGGTTACTGTAGCCTTGTAGTATAGTTTGAAGTCAGGTAGCGTGACGCCTCCAGCTTTGTCCTTTTGACTTAGAATTGTCTTGACAATGCGGGCTCTTTTTTGGTTCCATATGAACTTTAAAGCAGTTTTTTCCAATTCTGTGAAGAAACTCATTGGTAGCTTGATGGGGATGGCATTGAATCTATAAATAACCTTGGGCAGTAAGGCCATTTTCACGATATTGATTCTTCCTATCCATGAGCATGGTATGTTCTTCCATTTGTTTGTGACCTCTTTGATTTCACTGAGCAGTGGTTTGTAGTTCTCCTTGAAGAGGTCCTTCAC
>NW_022318180.1:0-7561 GCF_002776525.5 Piliocolobus tephrosceles
GGCCTATCATGGGGAGGGGGGAAGGGGGAGGGATCGCACTGGGGAGTAATACCTGATATAAATGATGAATTGATGGGTGCTGACGAGTTGATGGGTGCAGCACACCAACATGGCACAGGTATACATATGTAACAAACCTGCACGTTATGCACATGTACCCTAGAACTTAAAGTATAATAAAAATTAAAAAAAAAAAAAGAAAATTTAACCAAAGGAAGACTAATTTATTATTAAATGCCTTGAGGCATTTCACAATAAAACTTGGAATAATCAATGATAAAGAAATGATCCTAAAAGCAGCAAGAGAAAAGAAACAACTAACATAAAATCGTACTCAAATACATCTAGCAGCAGACTTTTTGGTGGAAACCTTGCAGGCCAAAAGACAGTCGCATGACATATTTAAAATACTGAAGGAAAAGAACATTTACCCTAGAATAGTATAGCCAGTGAAAATATCCTTTAAACATGAAGGAGAAATAAAGACCTTCCCAGGCAAACAAAAGCTGAGGGATTTCATCAACACCAGACCTGTCCTACAAGAAATGCTAAAGAGAGTTCTTCAATCGGACAGAAAAGGATGCTAATGAGTAAGAAGAAATCATCTGAAGATGTAAAATTCACTGGTAATAGTAAGCACACAGAGAAACACAGAAGATTATAATGTGGAATTGTGGTGTGTAAACGACTCAAATAGAAAGATGATGAGAAGACCACAAAAACAAAACAAAACAAAACCAAACAAAACAAAACAGGAAACAAATAACAGAATGGAAGAAATAAGTCCCTACTTATCAATAATAATATTGATTGTAAATTGACTATGTTCTCAAATATAAAGACATAGCAAGGCTGAAAGGATTGAAAAACACAATGCAATTGTTTTTTGCCTATGAGAAGCTCAGTTCACCTATAAAGACTGAAAATAAAGAGATGAAAGAAGATATTCCATAACCTTAGAAACAACCAAAGACCAAGAGTAGCTATACTTATATCAGACAAAATAGATTTCAAGACAAAAGCTGTTAAGAAGAGACAGAAAGAGTCATTAAATAATGACAAAGGGGTGAATTCAGCAAGAGAATATAATGATGATAAATATACATGTACCCAAGCCTGGAGCACCCAGAAACATAAAGCAAATATTATTACAGCTAAACGGAGAGATAGACTCCAATACAATAATAGCTGGAGACTTTGACACCCCACCCTCAGCATTGGACAGGCCTGCCAGGCAGGAAATTAACAAAGAAACACTGGACTCTATCTGTACTATAGAAGAAACGGACCTAATAGATCTTTACAGAACGTTTCATTCAATAGCTGCAGAATACACATTCTTCTCTTCAGCACTTAGATTATTCTCAAGGACGGACCATATGTTAGGTCAAAAAACAAGTCTTAGAACATTCAAAAAAACTGAAATAATATCCAACATCTTCTCTGACCCCAATGGAGTAAAACTGGAAAGCAATTATGAGAAATTTTAGAAACTGTATAAGCACATAGAAATTAAAAAATATAAAACTCTGGGGGGGCGGAGCAAGATGGCCAAATAGGAACAGCTCCAGTCTCCATCTCCCAGTGCGAGTGACACAGAAGACCAGTGATTTCTGCATTTTCAACTGAGGTACTGGGGTCATCTCACTCGGGAGTGCCGGACAATCGGTGCTGGTCAGCTACTGCAGCCTGACCAGCGAGAGCTGAAGCAGGGCGAGGCATCGCCTCACCTGGGAAGCGCGAGGGGGAAGGGAGTCCCTTTTCCTAGCCAGGGGAACTGAGACACACAACACCTGGAAAATCAGGTAACTCCCACCCCAATACTGCACTGTAAGCACACCGGCACACCAGGAGAATATATCCCATACCTGGCCGGGAGGGTCCCATGCCCACGGAGCCTCCCTCCTTGCTAACACAGCAGTCTGCGGCAATCTAACCACAAGGCAGCAGCGAGGCTGGGGGAGGGGCGCCCGCCATCGCTGAGGCTTAAGTAGATAAACAAAGCTGCTGGGAAGCTCGAACTGGGTGGAGCTCACAGCAGCTCAAGGAAACCTGCCTGTCTCTGTAGACTCCACCTCTGGGGACAGGGCACAGCTAAAAAATAACAGGGGAAGCAGCAGAGGCCTGTGCAGACGCGAACGACTCTGTCTGACAGCTTTGAAGAGAGCAGTGGATCTCCCAACACGGAGGATGAGATCTGAGAAAGGGCAGGCTGCCTGCTTAAGTGGGTCCCTGACCCCTGAGTAGCCTAACTGGGAGACATCCCCCACTAGGGGCAGTCTGACACCCCACACCTCACAGGGTGGAGTACACCCCTGAGAGGAAGCTTCCAAAGCAAGAATCAGACAGGTGCACTCGCTGTTCAGCAATATTCTATCCTCTGCAACCTCTGCTGCTGATACCCAGGCAAACAGGGTCTGGAGTGGACCTCAAGCAATCTCCAACAGACCTATAGCTGAGGGTCCTGACTGTCAGAAGGAAAACTATCAAACAGGAAGGACACCTATACCAAAACCCCATCAGTACGTCACCATCATCAAATACCAGAGACAGATAAAACCACAAAGATGGGGAAAAAGCAGGGCAGAAAAGCTGGAAATTCAAAAAATAAGAACGCATCTACCCCTGCAAAGGAGCCCAGCCCATCGCCAGGAATGGATCAAAGTTGGTCAGAGAATGACTTTGACGAGATGAGAGAAGAAGGCTTCAGTCCATCAAACCTCTCAGAGCTAAAGGAGGAATTACGTAACCAGCGCAAAGATACTAAAAATCTTGAAAAAAGAGTGGAAGAATTGACAGCTAGACTAATTAATGCAGAGAAGGTCATAAACGAAATGACAGAGATGAAAACCATGACACGAGAAATACGTGACAAATGCACAAGCTTCAGTAACCGACTCGATCAACTGGAAGAAAGAGTATCAGCGATGGAGGATCAAATGAATGAAATGAAGCGAGAAGAGAAACCAAAAGAAAAAAGAAGAAAAAGAAATGAACAAAGCCTGCAAGAAGTATGGGATTATGTCAAAAGACCAAATCTACGTCTGATTGGGGTGCCTGAAAGTGAGGGGGAAAATGGAACCAAATTGGAAAACACTCTACAGGATATCATCCAGGAGAACTTCCCCAACCTAGCAGGGCAGGCCAACATTCAAATTCAGGAAATACAGAGAACGCCACAAAGATACTCCTCCAGAAGAGCAACTCCAAGACACATAATTGCCAGATTCACCAAAGTTGAAATGAAGGAAAAAATCTTAAGGGCAGCCAGAGAGAAAGGTCGGGTTACCCACAAAGGGAAGCCCATCAGACTGACAGCAGATCTCTCGGCAGAAACTCTACAAGCCAGAAGAGAGTGGGGGCCAATATTCAACGTTCTTAAAGAAAAGAATTTTAAACCCAGAATTTCATATCCAGCCAAACTAAGTTTCATCAGTGAAGGAGAAATAAAACTCTTTACAGATAAGCAAATGCTTAGAGATTTTGTCACCACCAGGCCTGCCTTACAAGAGACCCTGAAGGAAGCCCTAAACATGGAAAGGAACAACCGGTACCAGCCATTGCAAAAACATGCCAAAATGTAAAGACCATCGAGCCTAGGAAGAAACTGCATCAACTAATGAGCAAAATAACCAGTTAATATCATAATGGCAGGATCAAGTTCACACATAACAATATTAACCTTAAATGTAAATGGACTAAATGCTCCAATTAAAAGACACAGACTGGCAAACTGGATAAAGAGTCAAGACCCATCAGTCTACTGTCTTCAGGAGACCCATCTCACATGCAGAGACATACATAGGCTCAAAATAAAGGGATGGAGGAAGATCTACCAAGCAAATGGAGAACAAAAAAAAGCAGGGGTTGCAATCCTAGTCTCTGATAAAACAGACTTTAAACCATCAAAGATCAAAAGAGACAAAGAAGGCCATTACATAACGGGGGATCAATTCAACAGGAAGAGCTAACTATCCTAAATATATATGCACCCAATACAGGAGCACCCAGATTCATAAAGCAAGTCCTTAGAGACTTACAAAGAGACTTAGACTCCCATACAATAATAATGGGAGACTTCAACACTCCACTGTCAACATTAGACAGATCAACGAGACAGAAAGTTAACAAGGATATCCAGGAATTGAACTCATCTCTGCACCAAGCGGACCTAATAGACGTCTATAGAACTCTCCACCCCAAGTCAACAGAATATACATTCTTCTCAGCACCACATCACACTTATTCCAAAATTGACCACATAATTGGAAGTAAAGCACTCCTCAGCAAATGTAAAAGAACAGAAATTATAACAAACTGTCTCTCTGACCACAGTGCAATCAAACTAGAACTCAGGACTAAGAAACTCAATCAAAACCGCTCAACTACAAGGAAACTGAACAACCTGCTCCTGAATGACTACTGGGTACATAACGAAATGAAAGCAGAAATAAAGATGTTCTTTGAAACCAATGAGAACAAAGATACAACATACCAGAATCTCTGGGACACATTTAAAGCAGTGTGTAGAGGGAAATTTATAGCACTAAATGCCCACAAGAGAAAGCAGGAAAGATCTAAAATTGACACTCTAACATCACAATTAAAAGAACTAGAGAGGCAAGAGCAAACACATTCAAAAGCTAGCAGAAGGCAAGAAATAACTAAGATCAGAGCAGAACTGAAGGAGATACAGACACAAAAAACCCTCCAAAAAATCAATGATTCCAGGAGCTGGTTTTTTGAAAAGATCAACAAAATTGACAGACCGCTAGCAAGACTAATAAAGAAGAAAAGAGAGAGGAATCAAATAGACGCAATAAAAAATGATAAAGGGGATATCACCACCAACCCCACAGAAATACAAACTACCATCAGAGAATACTATAAACACCTCTACGCAAATCAACTAGAAAATCTAGAAGAAATGGATAATTTCCTGGACACTTACACTCTCCCAAGACTAAACCAGGAAGAAGTTGAATCCCTGAATAGACCAATAGCAGGCTCCGAAATTGAGGCAACAATTAATAGCCTACCCACCAAAAAAAGCCCAGGACCAGATGGATTCACAGCTGAATTCTACCAGAGGTACAAGGAGGAGCTGGTACCATTCCTTCTGAAACTATTCCAATCAATAGAAAAAGAGGGAATCCTCCCTAACTCATTTTATGAGGCCAACATCATCCTGATACCAAAGCCTGGCAGAGACACAACAAAAAAAGAATTTTAGACCAATCTCCCTGATGAACATCGATGCAAAAATCCTCAATAAAATACTGGCAAACCGGATTCAGCAGCACATCAAAAAGATTATCCACCATGATCAAGTGGGCTTCATCCCTGGGATGCAAGGCTGGTTCAACATATGCAAATCAATAAACGTAATCCAGCATATAAACCGAACCAAAGACAAGAACCACATGATTATCTCAATAGATGCAGAAAAGGCTTTTGACAAAATTCAACAGCCCTTCATGCTAAAAACGCTCAATAAATTCGGTATTGATGGAACGTACCTCAAAATAATAAGAGCTATTTATGACAAACCCACAACCAATATCATACTGAATGGGCAAAAACTGGAAAAATTCCCTTTGAAAACTGGCACAAGACAGGGATGCCCTCTCTTGCCACTCCTATTCAACATAGTGTTGGAAGTTCTGGCTAGGGCAATCAGGCAAGAGAAAGCAATCAAGGGTATTCAGTTAGGAAAAGAAGAAGTCAAATTGTCCCTGTTTGCAGATGACATGATTGTATACTTAGAAAACCCCATTGTCTCAGCCCGAAACCTTCTTAAGCTGATAAGCAACTTCAGCAAAGTCTCAGGATACAAAATTAATGTGCAAATATCACAAGCATTCTTATACCCCAGTAACAGACAAGCAGAGAGCCAAATCAGAAATGAACTTCCATTCACAATTGCTTCAAAGAGAATCAAATACCTAGGAATCCAACTTACAAGGGATGTAAAGGACCTCTTCAAGGAGAACTACAAACCACTGCTCAGTGAAATCAAAGAGGACACAAACAAATGGAAGAACATACCATGCTCATGGATAGGAAGAATCAATATCGTGAAAATGGCCATACTGCCCAAGGTTATTTATAGATTCAATGCCATCCCCATCAAGCTACCAATGAGTTTCTTCACAGAATTGGAAAAATCTGCTTCAACGTTCATATGGAACCAAAAAAGGGCCCGCATTGCCAAGACAATCCTAAGTCAAAAGGACAAAGCTGGAGGCGTCACGCTACCTGACTTCAAACTATACTACAAGGCTACAGTAACCAAAACAGCATGGTACTGGTACCAAAACAGAGATATAGACCAATGGAACACAACAGAGTCCTCAGAAATAATACCACACATCTACAACCATCTGATCTTTGACAAACCTGAGAGAAACAAGAAATGGGGAAAGGACTCCCTATTTAATAAATGGTGTTGGGAAAATTGGCTAGCCATAAGTAGAAAGCTGAAACTGGATCCTTTCCTTACTCCTTATACGAAGATTAATTCAAGATGGTTTAGAGACTTAAATGTTAGACCTATTACCGTAAAAACCCTAGAAGAAAATCTAGGTAGTACCATTCAGGACATAGGCATGGGCAAGGACTTCATGTCTAAAACACCAAAAGCAACGGCAGCAAAAGCCAAAATTGACAAATGGGATCTCATTAAACTAAAGAGCTTCTGCACAGCAAAAGAAACTACCATCAGAGTGAACAGGCAACCTACAGAATGGGAGAAAATTTTTGCAATCTACTCATCTGACAAAGGGCTAATTTCCAGAATCTACAAAGAACTCAAACAAATATACAAGAAAAAAACAAACAACCCCATCAAAAAGTGGGCAAAGGATATGAACAGACATTTCTCAAAAGAAGACATTCATACAGCCAACAGACACATGAAAAAATGCTCATCATCACTGGCCATCAGAGAAATGCAAATCAAAACCACAATGGGATACCATCTCACACCAGTTAGAATGGCAATCATTCAAAAGTCAGGAAACAACAGGTGTTGGAGAGGATGTGGAGAAATAGGAACACTTTTACACTGTTGGTGGGATTGTAAACTAGTTCAACCATTATGGAAAACAGTATGGCAATTCCTCAAGGATCTAGAACTAGATGTAGCATATGACCCAGCCATCCCACTTCTGGGTATATACCCAAAGGATTATAAATTATTCTACTACAAAGACACATGCACACGTATGTTTATTGCGGCACTATTCACAATAGCAAAGACTTGGAATCAACCCAAATGTCCATCAGTGACAGACTGGATTAAGAAAATGTGGCACATCTACACCATGGAATACTATGCAGCCATAAAAAAGGATGAGTTTGCATCCTTTGTAGGGACATGGATGCAGCTGGAAACCATCATTCTTAGCAAACTATCACAAGAAGAGAAAACCAAACACCGCATGTTCTCACCCATAGGTGGGAACTGAACAATGAGATCACTTGGACTCGGGAAGGGGAACATCACACACTGGGGCCTATCATGGGGAGGGGGGAAGGGGGAGGGATCGCACTGGGGAGT
>NW_022318181.1:0-7561 GCF_002776525.5 Piliocolobus tephrosceles
ACTCCCCAGTGCGATCCCTCCCCCTTCCCCCCTCCCCATGATAGGCCCCAGTGTGTGATGTTCCCCTTCCCGAGTCCAAGTGATCTCATTGTTCAGTTCCCACCTATGGGTGAGAACATGCGGTGTTTGGTTTTCTCTTCTTGTGATAGTTTGCTAAGAATGATGGTTTCCAGCTGCATCCATGTCCCTACAAAGGATGCAAACTCATCCTTTTTTATGGCTGCATAGTATTCCATGGTGTAGATGTGCCACATTTTCTTAATCCAGTCTGTCACTGATGGACATTTGGGTTGATTCCAAGTCTTTGCTATTGTGAATAGTGCCGCAATAAACATACGTGTGCATGTGTCTTTGTAGTAGAATAATTTATAATCCTTTGGGTATATACCCAGAAGTGGGATGGCTGGGTCATATGCTACATCTAGTTCTAGATCCTTGAGGAATTGCCATACTGTTTTCCATAATGGTTGAACTAGTTTACAATCCCACCAACAGTGTAAAAGTGTTCCTATTTCTCCACATCCTCTCCAACACCTGTTGTTTCCTGACTTTTGAATGATTGCCATTCTAACTGGTGTGAGATGGTATCCCATTGTGGTTTTGATTTGCATTTCTCTGATGGCCAGTGATGATGAGCATTTTTTCATGTGTCTGTTGGCTGTATGAATGTCTTCTTTTGAGAAATGTCTGTTCATATCCTTTGCCCACTTTTTGATGGGGTTGTTTGTTTTTTTCTTGTATATTTGTTTGAGTTCTTTGTAGATTCTGGAAATTAGCCCTTTGTCAGATGAGTAGATTGCAAAAATTTTCTCCCATTCTGTAGGTTGCCTGTTCACTCTGATGGTAGTTTCTTTTGCTGTGCAGAAGCTCTTTAGTTTAATGAGATCCCATTTGTCAATTTTGGCTTTTGCTGCCGTTGCTTTTGGTGTTTTAGACATGAAGTCCTTGCCCATGCCTATGTCCTGAATGGTACTACCTAGATTTTCTTCTAGGGTTTTTACGGTAATAGGTCTAACATTTAAGTCTCTAAACCATCTTGAATTAATCTTCGTATAAGGAGTAAGGAAAGGATCCAGTTTCAGCTTTCTACTTATGGCTAGCCAATTTTCCCAACACCATTTATTAAATAGGGAGTCCTTTCCCCATTTCTTGTTTCTCTCAGGTTTGTCAAAGATCAGATGGTTGTAGATGTGTGGTATTATTTCTGAGGACTCTGTTGTGTTCCATTGGTCTATATCTCTGTTTTGGTACCAGTACCATGCTGTTTTGGTTACTGTAGCCTTGTAGTATAGTTTGAAGTCAGGTAGCGTGACGCCTCCAGCTTTGTCCTTTTGACTTAGGATTGTCTTGGCAATGCGGGCCCTTTTTTGGTTCCATATGAACGTTGAAGCAGATTTTTCCAATTCTGTGAAGAAACTCATTGGTAGCTTGATGGGGATGGCATTGAATCTATAAATAACCTTGGGCAGTATGGCCATTTTCACGATATTGATTCTTCCTATCCATGAGCATGGTATGTTCTTCCATTTGTTTGTGTCCTCTTTGATTTCACTGAGCAGTGGTTTGTAGTTCTCCTTGAAGAGGTCCTTTACATCCCTTGTAAGTTGGATTCCTAGGTATTTGATTCTCTTTGAAGCAATTGTGAATGGAAGTTCATTTCTGATTTGGCTCTCTGCTTGTCTGTTACTGGGGTATAAGAATGCTTGTGATATTTGCACATTAATTTTGTATCCTGAGACTTTGCTGAAGTTGCTTATCAGCTTAAGAAGGTTTCGGGCTGAGACAATGGGGTTTTCTAAGTATACAATCATGTCATCTGCAAACAGGGACAATTTGACTTCTTCTTTTCCTAACTGAATACCCTTGATTGCTTTCTCTTGCCTGATTGCCCTAGCCAGAACTTCCAACACTATGTTGAATAGGAGTGGCAAGAGAGGGCATCCCTGTCTTGTGCCAGTTTTCAAAGGGAATTTTTCCAGTTTTTGCCCATTCAGTATGATATTGGTTGTGGGTTTGTCATAAATAGCTCTTATTATTTTGAGGTACGTTCCATCAATACCGAATTTATTGAGCGTTTTTAGCATGAAGGGCTGTTGAATTTTGTCAAAAGCCTTTTCTGCATCTATTGAGATAATCATGTGGTTCTTGTCTTTGGTTCGGTTTATATGCTGGATTACGTTTATTGATTTGCATATGTTGAACCAGCCTTGCATCCCAGGGATGAAGCCCACTTGATCATGGTGGATAATCTTTTTGATGTGCTGCTGAATCCGGTTTGCCAGTATTTTATTGAGGATTTTTGCATCGATGTTCATCAGGGAGATTGGTCTAAAATTCTTTTTTTGTTGTGTCTCTGCCAGGCTTTGGTATCAGGATGATGTTGGCCTCATAAAATGAGTTAGGGAGGATTCCCTCTTTTTCTATTGATTGGAATAGTTTCAGAAGGAATGGTACCAGCTCCTCCTTGTACCTCTGGTAGAATTCAGCTGTGAATCCATCTGGTCCTGGGCTTTTTTTGGTGGGTAGGCTATTAATTGTTGCCTCAATTTCGGAGCCTGCTATTGGTCTATTCAGGGATTCAACTTCTTCCTGGTTTAGTCTTGGGAGAGTGTAAGTGTCCAGGAAATTATCCATTTCTTCTAGATTTTCTAGTTGATTTGCGTAGAGGTGTTTATAGTATTCTCTGATGGTAGTTTGTATTTCTGTGGGGTTGGTGGTGATATCCCCTTTATCATTTTTTATTGCGTCTATTTGATTCCTCTCTCTTTTCTTCTTTATTAGTCTTGCTAGCGGTCTGTCAATTTTGTTGATCTTTTCAAAAAACCAGCTCCTGGAATCATTGATTTTTTGGAGGGTTTTTTGTGTCTGTATCTCCTTCAGTTCTGCTCTGATCTTAGTTATTTCTTGCCTTCTGCTAGCTTTTGAATGTGTTTGCTCTTGCCTCTCTAGTTCTTTTAATTGTGATGTTAGAGTGTCAATTTTAGATCTTTCCTGCTTTCTCTTGTGGGCATTTAGTGCTATAAATTTCCCTCTACACACTGCTTTAAATGTGTCCCAGAGATTCTGGTATGTTGTATCTTTGTTCTCATTGGTTTCAAAGAACATCTTTATTTCTGCTTTCATTTCGTTATGTACCCAGTAGTCATTCAGGAGCAGGTTGTTCAGTTTCCTTGTAGTTGAGCGGTTTTGATTGAGTTTCTTAGTCCTGAGTTCTAGTTTGATTGCACTGTGGTCAGAGAGACAGTTTGTTATAATTTCTGTTCTTTTACATTTGCTGAGGAGTGCTTTACTTCCAATTATGTGGTCAATTTTGGAATAAGTGTGATGTGGTGCTGAGAAGAATGTATATTCTGTTGACTTGGGGTGGAGAGTTCTATAGACGTCTATTAGGTCCGCTTGGTGCAGAGATGAGTTCAATTCCTGGATATCCTTGTTAACTTTCTGTCTCGTTGATCTGTCTAATGTTGACAGTGGAGTGTTGAAGTCTCCCATTATTATTGTATGGGAGTCTAAGTCTCTTTGTAAGTCTCTAAGGACTTGCTTTATGAATCTGGGTGCTCCTGTATTGGGTGCATATATATTTAGGATAGTTAGCTCTTCCTGTTGAATTGATCCCCCGTTATGTAATGGCCTTCTTTGTCTCTTTTGATCTTTGATGGTTTAAAGTCTGTTTTATCAGAGACTAGGATTGCAACCCCTGCTTTTTTTTGTTCTCCATTTGCTTGGTAGATCTTCCTCCATCCCTTTATTTTGAGCCTATGTATGTCTCTGCATGTGAGATGGGTCTCCTGAAGACAGTAGACTGATGGGTCTTGACTCTTTATCCAGTTTGCCAGTCTGTGTCTTTTAATTGGAGCATTTAGTCCATTTACATTTAAGGTTAATATTGTTATGTGTGAACTTGATCCTGCCATTATGATATTAACTGGTTATTTTGCTCATTAGTTGATGCAGTTTCTTCCTAGGCTCGATGGTCTTTACATTTTGGCATGTTTTTGCAATGGCTGGTACCGGTTGTTCCTTTCCATGTTTAGGGCTTCCTTCAGGGTCTCTTGTAAGGCAGGCCTGGTGGTGACAAAATCTCTAAGCATTTGCTTATCTGTAAAGAGTTTTATTTCTCCTTCACTGATGAAACTTAGTTTGGCTGGATATGAAATTCTGGGTTTAAAATTCTTTTCTTTAAGAACGTTGAATATTGGCCCCCACTCTCTTCTGGCTTGTAGAGTTTCTGCCGAGAGATCTGCTGTCAGTCTGATGGGCTTCCCTTTGTGGGTAACCCGACCTTTCTCTCTGGCTGCCCTTAAGATTTTTTCCTTCATTTCAACTTTGGTGAATCTGGCAATTATGTGTCTTGGAGTTGCTCTTCTGGAGGAGTATCTTTGTGGCGTTCTCTGTATTTCCTGAATTTGAATGTTGGCCTGCCCTGCTAGGTTGGGGAAGTTCTCCTGGATGATATCCTGTAGAGTGTTTTCCAATTTGGTTCCATTTTCCCCCTCACTTTCAGGCACCCCAATCAGACGTAGATTTGGTCTTTTGACATAATCCCATACTTCTTGCAGGCTTTGTTCATTTCTTTTTCTTCTTTTTTCTTTTGGTTTCTCTTCTCGCTTCATTTCATTCATTTGATCCTCCATCGCTGATACTCTTTCTTCCAGTTGATCGAGTCGGTTACTGAAGCTTGTGCATTTGTCACGTATTTCTCGTGTCATGGTTTTCATCTCTGTCATTTCGTTTATGACCTTCTCTGCATTAATTAGTCTAGCTGTCAATTCTTCCACTCTTTTTTCAAGATTTTTAGTATCTTTGCGCTGGTTACGTAATTCCTCCTTTAGCTCTGAGAGGTTTGATGGACTGAAGCCTTCTTCTCTCATCTCGTCAAAGTCATTCTCTGACCAACTTTGATCCATTCCTGGCGATGGGCTGGGCTCCTTTGCAGGGGTAGATGCGTTCTTATTTTTTGAATTTCCAGCTTTTCTGCCCTGCTTTTTCCCCATCTTTGTGGTTTTATCTGTCTCTGGTATTTGATGATGGTGACGTACTGATGGGGTTTTGGTATAGGTGTCCTTCCTGTTTGATAGTTTTCCTTCTGACAGTCAGGACCCTCAGCTATAGGTCTGTTGGAGATTGCTTGAGGTCCACTCCAGACCCTGTTTGCCTGGGTATCAGCAGCAGAGGTTGCAGAGGATAGAATATTGCTGAACAGCGAGTGCACCTGTCTGATTCTTGCTTTGGAAGCTTCCTCTCAGGGGTGTACTCCACCCTGTGAGGTGTGGGGTGTCAGACTGCCCCTAGTGGGGGATGTCTCCCAGTTAGGCTACTCAGGGGTCAGGGACCCACTTAAGCAGGCAGCCTGCCCTTTCTCAGATCTCATCCTCCGTGTTGGGAGATCCACTGCTCTCTTCAAAGCTGTCAGACAGAGTCGTTCGCGTCTGCACAGGCCTCTGCTGCTTCCCCTGTTATTTTTTAGCTGTGCCCTGTCCCCAGAGGTGGAGTCTACAGAGACAGGCAGGTTTCCTTGAGCTGCTGTGAGCTCCACCCAGTTCGAGCTTCCCAGCAGCTTTGTTTATCTACTTAAGCCTCAGCGATGGCGGGCGCCCCTCCCCCAGCCTCGCTGCTGCCTTGTGGTTAGATTGCCGCAGACTGCTGTGTTAGCAAGGAGGGAGGCTCCGTGGGCATGGGACCCTCCCGGCCAGGTATGGGATATATTCTCCTGGTGTGCCGGTGTGCTTACAGTGCAGTATTGGGGTGGGAGTTACCTGATTTTCCAGGTGTTGTGTGTCTCAGTTCCCCTGGCTAGGAAAAGGGACTCCCTTCCCCCTCGCGCTTCCCAGGTGAGGCGATGCCTCGCCCTGCTTCAGCTCTCGCTGGTCAGGCTGCAGTAGCTGACCAGCACCGATTGTCCGGCACTCCCGAGTGAGATGACCCCAGTACCTCAGTTGAAAATGCAGAAATCACTGGTCTTCTGTGTCACTCGCACTGGGAGATGGAGACTGGAGCTGTTCCTATTTGGCCATCTTGCTCCGCCCCCCCAGAGTTTTATATTTTTTAATTTCTATGTGCTTATACAGTTTCTAAAATTTCTCATAATTGCTTTCCAGTTTTACTCCATTGGGGTCAGAGAAGATGTTGGATATTATTTCAGTTTTTTTGAATGTTCTAAGACTTGTTTTTTGACCTAACATATGGTCCGTCCTTGAGAATAATCTAAGTGCTGAAGAGAAGAATGTGTATTCTGCAGCTATTGAATGAAACGTTCTGTAAAGATCTATTAGGTCCGTTTCTTCTATAGTACAGATAGAGTCCAGTGTTTCTTTGTTAATTTCCTGCCTGGCAGGCCTGTCCAATGCTGAGGGTGGGGTGTCAAAGTCTCCAGCTATTATTGTATTGGAGTCTATCTCTCCGTTTAGCTGTAATAATATTTGCTTTATGTTTCTGGGTGCTCCAGGCTTGGGTACATGTATATTTATCATCATTATATTCTCTTGCTGAATTCACCCCTTTGT
This sequence comes from Piliocolobus tephrosceles, assembly GCF_002776525.5. NCBI lineage: Eukaryota > Metazoa > Chordata > Mammalia > Primates > Cercopithecidae > Piliocolobus > Piliocolobus tephrosceles. Next base: position 6,504 of record NW_022318181.1, read on the forward strand.
CATTATTTAATGACTCTTTCTGTCTCTTCTTAACAGCTTTTGTCTTGAAATCTATTTTGTCTGATATAAGTATAGCTACTCTTGGTCTTTGGTTGTTTCTAAGGTTATGGAATATCTTCTTTCATCTCTTTATTTTCAGTCTTTATAGGTGAACTGAGCTTCTCATAGGCAAAAAACAATTGCATTGTGTTTTTCAATCCTTTCAGCCTTGCTATGTCTTTATATTTGAGAACATAGTCAATTTACAATCAATATTATTATTGATAAGTAGGGACTTATTTCTTCCATTCTGTTATTTGTTTCCTGTTTTGTTTTGTTTGGTTTTGTTTTGTTTTGTTTTTGTGGTCTTCTCATCATCTTTCTATTTGAGTCGTTTACACACCACAATTCCACATTATAATCTTCTGTGTTTCTCTGTGTGCTTACTATTACCAGTGAATTTTACATCTTCAGATGATTTCTTCTTACTCATTAGCATCCTTTTCTGTCCGATTGAAGAACTCTCTTTAGCATTTCTTGTAGGACAGGTCTGGTGTTGATGAAATCCCTCAGCTTTTGTTTGCCTGGGAAGGTCTTTATTTCTCCTTCATGTTTAAAGGATATTTTCACTGGCTATACTATTCTAGGGTAAATGTTCTTTTCCTTCAGTATTTTAAATATGTCATGCGACTGTCTTTTGGCCTGCAAGGTTTCCACCAAAAAGTCTGCTGCTAGATGTATTTGAGTACGATTTTATGTTAGTTGTTTCTTTTCTCTTGCTGCTTTTAGGATCATTTCTTTATCATTGATTATTCCAAGTTTTATTGTGAAATGCCTCAAGGCATTTAATAATAAATTAGTCTTCCTTTGGTTAAATTTTCTTTTTTTTTTTTTAATTTTTATTATACTTTAAGTTCTAGGGTACATGTGCATAACGTGCAGGTTTGTTACATATGTATACCTGTGCCATGTTGGTGTGCTGCACCCATCAACTCGTCAGCACCCATCAATTCATCATTTATATCAGGTATTACTCCCCAGTGCGATCCCTCCCCCTTCCCCCCTCCCCATGATAGGCC
>NW_022318182.1:0-10890 GCF_002776525.5 Piliocolobus tephrosceles
TCCCTGGTGTATATGTGCCACATTTTCTTAATCCAGTCTGTCACTGATGGACATTTGGGTTGATTCCAAGTCTTTGCTATTGTGAATAGTGCCGCAATAAACATACGTGTGCATGTGTCTTTGTAGTAGAATAATTTATAATCCTTTGGGTATATACCCAGTAGTGGGATGGCTGGGTCATATGGTACATCTAGTTCTAGATCCTTGAGGAATCGCCATACTGTTTTCCATAATGGTTGAACTAGTTTACAGTCCCACCAACAATGTAAAAGTGTTCCTATTTCTCCACATCCTCTCCAGCACCTGTTGTTTCCTGACTTTTTAATGAATGCCATTCTAACTGGTGTGAGATGGTATCTCATTGTGGTTTTGATTTGCATTTCTCTGATGGCCAGTTGTGATGAGCATTTTTCATGTGTCTGTTGGCTGTATGAATGTCTTCTTTTGAGAAATGTCTGTTCATATCCTTTGCCCACTTTTTGATGGGGTTGTTTGTTTTTTTCTTGTATATTTGTTTGAGTTCTTTGTAGGTTCTGGATATTAGTCCTTTGTCAGATGAGTAGATTGCAAAAATTTTCTCCCATTCTGTAGGTTGCCTGTTGACTCTGATGGTAGTTTCTTTTGCTGTGCAGAAGCTCTTTAGTTTAATTAGATCCCATTTGTCAATTTTGGCTTTTGCTGCTGTTGCTTTTGGTGTTTTAGACATGAAGTCCTTGCCCATGCCTATGTCCTGAATGGTACTACCTAGATTTTCTTCTAGGGTTTTCATGGTACTAGGTCTAACATTTAAGTCTCTAATTCATCTTGAATTAATTTTCGTATAAGGAGTAAGGAAAGGATCCCGTTTCAGCTTTCTACTTATGGCTAGCCAATTTTCCCAGCACCATTTATTAAATGGGGAATCCTTTCCCCATTTCTTGTTTCTCTCAGGTTTGTCAAAGATCAGATGGCTGTAGATGTGTGGTATTATTTCTGAGGACTCTGTTCTGTTCCATTGGTCTCTATCTCTGTTTTGGTACCAGTACCATGCTGTTTTGGTTACTGTAGCCTTGTAGTATAGTTTGAAGTCAGGTAGCGTGATGCCTCCAGCTTTGTCCTTTTGACTTAGGATTGTCTTGGCAATGTGGGCTCTTTTTTGGTTCCATATGAACTTTAAAGCAGTTTTTTCCAATTCTGTGAAGAAAGTCATTGGTAGCTTGACGGGGATGGCATTGAATCTATAAATAACCTTGGGTAGTATGGCCATTTTCACGATATTGATTCTTCCTATCCATGAGCATGGTATGTTCTTCCATTTGTTTGTGTCCTCTTTTATTTCACTGAGCAGTGGTTTGTAGTTCTCCTTGAAGAGGTCCTTTACATCCCTTGTAAGTTGGATTCCTAGGTATTTTATTCTCTTTGAAGCAATTGTGAATGGAAGTTCATTCCTGATTTGGCTCTCTGCTTGTCTGTTACTGGTGTAGAAGAATGCTTGTGATTTTTGCACATTAATTTTGTATCCTGAGACTTTGCTGAAGTTGCTTATCAGCTTAAGGTTTTGGGCTGAGACGATGGGGTTTTCTAAATATACATCATGTCATCTGCAAACAGGGACAATTTGACTTCTTCTTTTCCTAACTGAATACCCTTGATTTCTTTCTCTTGCCTGATTGCGGTAGCCAGAACTTCCAACACTATGTTGAATAGGAGTGGTGAGAGAGGGCATCCCTGTCTTGTGCCAGTTTTCAAAGGGAATTTTTCCAGTTTTTGCCCATTCAGTATGATATTAGCTGTGGGTTTGTCATAAATAGCTCTTATTATTTTGAGGTACGTTCCATCAATACCGAATTTGTTGAGCGTTTTTAGCATGAAGGGCTGTTGAATTTTGTCAAAAGCCTTTTCTGCATCTATTGAGATAATCATGTGGTTCTTGTCTTTGGTTCTGTTTATATGCTGGATTACGTTTATTGATTTGCGAATGTTGAACCAGCCTTGCATCCCAGGGATGAAGCCCACTTGGTCATGGTGCATAAGCTTTTTGATGTGCTGCTGAATCCGGTTTGCCAGTATTTTATTGAGGATTTTTGCATTGATGTTCATCAGGGATATTGGTCTAAAATTCTCTTTTTTTGTTGTGTCTCTGCCAGGCTTTGGTATCAGGATGATGTTGGCCTCATAAAATGAGTTAGGGAGGATTCCCTCTTTTTCTATTGATTGGAATAGTTTCAGAAGGAATGGTACCAGCTCCTCCTTGTACCTCTGGTAGAATTCAGCTGTGAATCCATCTGGTCCTGGGCTTTTTTTGGTGGGTAGGCTATTAATTGTTGCCTCAATTTCAGAGCCTGCTATTGGTCTATTCGGGGATTCAACTTCTTCCTGGTTTAGTCTTGGGAGAGTGTAAGTGTCCAGGAAATGATCCATTTCTTCTAGATTTTCTAGTTGATTTGCGTAGAGGTGTTTATAGTATTCTCTGATGGTAGTTTGTATTTCTGTGGGGTCGGTGGTGATATCCCCTTTATCATTTTTTATTGCGTCTATTTGATTCCTCTCTCTTTTCTTCTTTATTAGTCTTGTTAGCGGTCTGTCAATTTTGTTGATCTTTTCAAAAAACCAACTCCTGGATTCATTGATTTTTTTGGAGGGTTTTTTGTGTCTCTATCTCCTTCAGTTCTGCTCTGATCTTAGTTATTTCTTGCCTTCTGCTAGCTTTTGAATGTGTTTGCTCTTGCCTCTCTAGTTCTTTTAATTGTGATGTTAGAGTGTCAATTTTAGATCTTTCCTGCTTTCTCTTGTGGGCATTTAGTGCTATAAATTTCCCTCTACACACTGCTTTAAATGTGTCCCAGAGATTCTGGTATGTTGTATCTTTGTTCTCATTGGTTTCAAAGAACATCTTTATTTCTGCTTTCATTTTGTTATGTACCCAGTAGTCATTCAGGAGCAGGTTGTTCAGTTTCCATGTAGTTGAGCGGTTTTGATTGAGTTTCTTATTCGTGAGTTCTAGTTTGATTGCACTGTGGTCTGAGAGACAGTTTGTTATAATTTCTGTTCTTTTACATTTGCTGAGGAGTGCTTTACTTCCAATTATGTAGTCAATTTTGGAATAAGTGTGATGTGGTGCTGAGAAGAATGTATATTCTGTTGACTTGGGGTGGAGAGTTCTATAGATGTCTATTAGGTCCGCTTGGTGCAGAGATGCGTTCAATTCCTGGATATCCTTGTTAACTTTCTGTCTCGTTGATCTGTCTAATGTTGACAGTGGAGTGTTGAAGTCTCCCATTATTATTGTATGGGAGTCTAAGTCTCTTTGTAAGTCTCTAAGGACTTGCTTTATGAATCTGGGTGCTCCTGTATTGGGTGCATATATATTTAGGATAGTTAGCTCTTCCTGTTGAATTGATCCCTTTACCATTATGTAATGGCCTTCTTTGTCTCTTTTGATCTTTGATGGTTTAAAGTCTGTTTTATCAGAGACTAGGATTGCAACCCCTGCTTTTTTTTGTTCTCCATTTGCTTGGTAGATCTTCCTCCATCCCTTTATTTTGAGCCTATGTATGTCTCTGCATGTGAGATGGGTGTCCTGAATACAGCAGACTGATGGGTCTTGACTCTTTATCCAGTTTGCCAGTCTGTGTCTTTTAATTGGAGCATTTAGTCCATTTACATTTAAGGTTAATATTGTTATGTGTGATCTTGATCCTGCCATTAAGATATTAACTGGTTATTTTGCTCATTAGTTGATGCAGTTTCTTCCTAGCCTCAATGGTCTTTACATTTTGGCATGTTTTTGCAATGGCCAGTACCGGTTGTTCCTTTCCATGTTTAGGGCTTCCTTCAGGGTCTCTTGTAAGGCAGGCCTGGTGGTGACAAAATCTCTAAGCATTTGCTTATCTGTAAAGGATTTTATTTCTCCTTCACTTATGAAACTTAGTTTGGCTGGATATGAAATTCTGGGTTTAAAATTCTTTTCTTTAAGAATGTTGAATATTGGCCCCCACTCTCTTCTGGCTTGTAGAGTTTCTGCTGAGAGATCTGCTGTCAGTCTGATGGGCTTCCCTTTGTGGGTAACCCGACCTTTCTCTCTGGCTGCCCTTAAGATTTTTTCATTCATTTCAACTTTGGTGAATCTGGCAATTATGTGTCTTGGAGTTGCTCTTCTGGAGGAGTATCTTTGTGGCGTTCTCTGTATTTCCTGAATTTGAATGTTGGCCTGCCCTGCTGGGTTGGGGAAGTTCTCCTGGATGATATCCTGAAGAGTGTTTTCCAATTTGGTTCCATTTTTCCCCTCACTTTCAGGCACCCCAATCAGACGTAGATTTGGTCTTTTTACATAATCCCATAGTTCTTGCAGGCTTTGTTCATTTCATTTTCTTCTTTTTTCTTTTGGTTTCTCTTCTCGCTTCATTTCATTCATTTGATCCTCCATCGCTGATACTCTTTCTTCCAGTTGATCGAGTCGGTTACTGAAGCTTGTGCATTTGTCACGTATTTCTCGTGTCATGGTTTTCATCTCTGTCATTTCGTTTATGACCTTCTCTGCATTAATTAGTCTAGCTGTCAATTCTTCCACTCTTTTTTCAAGGTTTTTAGTTTCTTTGCGCTGGTTATGTAATTCCTCCTTTAGCTCTGAGAGGTTTGATGGACTGACGCCGCCTTCTCTCATCTCGTCAAAGTCATTCTCTGACCAGCTTTGATCCGTTGCTGGAGATGGGCTGTGCTCTTTTGCAGGGGGAGATGCGCTCTTATTTTTTGAATTTCCAGCTTTTCTGCCCTGCCTTTTCCCCATCTTTGTGGTTTTATCTGTCTCTGTTCTTTGATGATGGTGACGTACTGATGGGATTTTGGTATAGGTGTCCTTCCTGTTTGATAGTTTTCCTTCTGACAGTCAGGACCCTCAGCTATAGGTCTGTTGGAGATTGCTTGAGGTCCACTCCAGACCCTGTTTGCCTGGATATCAGCAGCAGAGGTTGCAGAAGATAGAATATTGCTGAACAGCGAGCACATCTGTCTGATTCTTGCTTTGGAAGCTTCCGCTCAGGGGTGTACTCCACCCTGTGAGGTGTGGGGTGTCAGACTGCCCCTAGTGGGGGATGTCTCCCAGTTAGGCTACTCAGGGGTCAGGGACCCACTTGAGCAGGCAGTCTGCCCCTTCTCAGATCTCAGCCTCCGTGTTGGGAGATCCACTGCTCTCTTCAAAGCTGTCAGACAGAGTCGTTCGCGTCTGCACAGGCCTCTGCTGCTTTAGCTGAGCCCTGTCCCCAGAGGCGCAGTCTACAGAGACAGGCAGGTTTCCTTGAGCTGCTGTGAGCTCCACCCAGTTCGAGCTTCCCAGCGGCTTTGTTTACCTACTTAAGCCTCAGCGATGGCGGGCGCCCCTCCCCCAGCCTCGCTGCTGCCTTGCGGTTAGATTGCCGCAGACTGCTGTGTTAGCAAGGAGGGAGGCTCCGTGGGCGTGGGACCCTCCCAGCCAGGTGTGGGATATATTCTCCTGGTGTGCCGGTGTGCTTACAGCGCAGTATTGGGGTGGGAGTTACCCGATTTTCCAGGTGTTGTGTGTCTCAGTTCCCCTGGCTAGGAAAAGGGACTCCCTTCCCCCTTGCGCTTCCCAGGTGAGGCGATGCCTCGCCCTGCTTCAGCTCTCGCTGGTCAGGCTGCAGCAGCTGACCAGCACCGATTGTCCGGCACTCCCGAGTGAGATGACCCCAGTACCTCAGTTGAAAATGCAGAAATCACCGGTCTTCTGTGTCGCTCGCACTGGGAGATGGAGACTGGAGCTGTTCCTATTCGGCCATCTTGTTTTTTGTTTTTTTCTTAATGAAATAACATGCAAGATCATTTGCTGAAACATTAATCCTTAAGGAAGATGAGTTGGAAGTTGGAGAAATGAGAGTGAGAAGACTGAAAGAATGAAGAAAATACAGTAGAACTGACAAGAGTGATTTTAATGACAGATCATCTGAATGTGTAATGAGAAAAAAAAAATGGATGTCAGGGAGTGAATGTCCACTTGCATAAATCTTACTGGCTTCTTATTTGAGGGAGCAGAGGCTGAATCTCTGTTATTTCCTGCCCAGAAAGTGTTTGAGCTTTAAAAATGTTGTCTCTTCTTTTTCCATCTCTTCAGAAAAGTAGTAACTTTTCTCAAGGCCCACAGAAATAAAAGACTCGTAATCTTCCACTTAGGATGGTGCGTGTCTACTTACTCTACGCTGGCGTATTTAAGAGACCCTCTTCAGGGACCAGTCCCAGAATAAAGGGTTTTCTCCTAAATAACCTTTTGTTATCACTTGTGCTAAGTACAGTTGCCTTTCATACTCAACTTACACAATATACGGCATATATTTTTGAGGGCCTGTGTCATACCAGGCTTTGTTCTAGGCACTGTGAAGAAAACACAATAATTCCTACCCTGAAAATGTTTTGCTTTTGCTGGGGGAGCAGGTGATTAACAAGGAAAATACCAAAGGGACAATTACTATGGGAAAAATATTGGCGTGAAAGGAGAAAGTATAGTTGGTCAGGTACAATTTGAAAGAGGGTGGTCACAGAAGACCTTATTTACAAAGCAAAGACATGACATAAGTGACTGAGACATGGGGATAGCTCAAGAAATAGATCAGTCTTGGAATATCAAATGCAGATATCCAGAGGTGGGAGCTTACCAGATTTATTCTTGGAAGAGCAAGGAGGCCTTGGCACTGGAGGCCAAAACTGTAGGTGATACAAGTAAGGGGGAGGAGAGCTCATGTTGTATTGCCTTTTTGCTGTGAGTGAGACAAGAAACCAAGAGAGCTTTGAAAGGAAGAAATGGTGACCAAAACTGCATTTTAAAAGTATACCTATGGTTGTTGTACTGAGAACACATTTGCCTTGCATTAGAAGGTAGTGAGATGTTTTTGGTAAACCAAAATAGCTCCAGACAAAAGCCTAATACAAAGGCAAACCAGACCCTTGAGAAAAGGGGAAATCTAACCAGGAGATGTTGGTTCAATCTCTAAAGGTTCTTGGGAGTGAGCTATTTCTAGGTCAACATGCTATCCTGGAAGTCTATGGTATATAGTCAAAAATATGATCTATTTCCTTGACAGTGAACATGAGAATGTACTATGTTTTAGGTAGATTCCTAGAAGGCAATAGCACCTGGAAGTTCATAAACAACTGTGCAGGACTAGTTATAATTCTTACCCCAGATTCCGAGAATGAATGGCAATATTCAACTTCAGTTCACTGATCTCTCTCTGAATTTTATGCTTCAGAATCCCCCTTTGGATTTAGTAATCTCCAGTAACTCCTGGATAATTTTAGGTGGGGAAAGACCAGCAATTCAATACCTGCAAAGGGAATGAGGTCCTTAAGGAAATTGGGGAAGGTATTAAAATACATGTTATTTAAATTGGTAATGCAGTAAATTCAGGTGATACACTGTGATGCATTTCATCACTCCATTAAAATTCTAGTTTTACCCTCTATAAAACATTAATATAAGAATACTAATATACAAATTATATATAGATGGAAGCAGAGGCTTGGTATACAATGTTTTGAAGTCAAATCTTTTTCAATGAAGTTTTTTTTTTTTTTTTTTTTTTGAGACATGGTCTCACTCTGTTGCCTAGACTGTGTGCAGTGATGTGATCATGGCTCACTACAGCCTTCATCTCCCAGGCTCAAGCGATCCTCCCACCTAAGTCTCCCAAGTAGCTTAGACCACAGGACCACAGGAATGCACCACACCTCACTCATTTTTTTTTTCTTTTTGTAGAGATGGGACTTTTCTATGTTGCCAGGCTGGTCTCTAACTCCAAGGCTCAAGAAATACTCCTGCCTTGGCCTCCCAGAGTGTTGGGATTGCAGGTATGAGCTACCACACCCAGCCAGCAATGGCCTTTTGTCTGTGTGTGAGACCTTGCCTAATTGTGTGAGTCCTAGCCTAATTGTGTGACCTTCAGCAAGACATAGAGCCTCCTTGAGCCTCCATTATCTCATATGCAAACTAGCATATTTAAGGTGTGATGAATAATATATTTTAAAATCTGTTTGAAAATATGTTGTAAACATATTCTGTATATAAAATGCCAGAAATATTGTAAAGAAGCAGGGAAATACTCTGCAAGTTTTTAATTTTATACTTTCTCTAGTAAGCATTTATTTCTATAGGGGATTAAATATTAGTCTATTTTCTATTCTTATACCTGATGGTTTTTCTTGTTTTGGTGAAGTTACCAAGAAGGAATAAACAACAAAAAAATTAAATGTAGGAAGAGAAAGCAAGGGCAATTATTTGATTGTTATAATCTAAGTGAGTGATTTAGGCTGCAATTATAAGCAGAGAAGTCTTTTCCTGAACTTCAGATTTCTCTCAAAAACTCCTGTAGCTTCTCTGGTACATACAATCAAGGAGAAGAAACATCACATTTCTGGTTTATAAAGTAAAACCTGAGAACCAGTGACTTAAATTGCATTTTAGGGGCAGCAGATTCTTTAGCGCTGAGCAATGTGCTACTTGAATCATTAAGGATGATACTGGACATAAAATATAGGGTTTTGTTTACCATCATCCTATTTCAAAAACATCATCCTCCCATCTCAAAACATATGCTGTTGCTTAAATGCTTGGCAACTCCCATTATTTTTAGATCTTTTTTGTTCCTTTTCCTAAGTTTATAGATTTTCTCTTTACTAGAGATATTTAAGAAGTTCCGGTTATTGCTGTGTAACAAACCATTCCAAACTTTGTGGCATAAAGTATCATTAATTTTATGCTCATGGATTCGGTAGGTTAGAAATTCAAGACACAGCTGGGATAGCTTGTCCCTGGGTGTCTTTACAGCAGTCTGTGAAGTCTGGGGCTCCAGCTGGGATGTTGTGATACTGTGGTGACTCAAATGGCTAAGAATTGGAATCATTATCAGAATCCGATAACAGTCACTAAGGCTGAACTGGATTGGGACTGTGGACCCACACAAGACCTTTATTGGTAGCTGGGATTTTTACAGCAGAGCAGCTGGATTCCAAGGGTAAGCCTCTGCAGAGCAAATGTGGAAAGAACCAGGAAGAAGTTGTATGAATTTGAATGACCTAAAGTCAGAAGTCAATAACGTTTCTTTATTAATTGGAGCAGTCACAATCTTACCATGATTCAAGGGGACAGGCCATAGACCTTTGCCTCTGGATGAGAGAAGAGTCAAAAATTTGTGGTCATTTAAAAATGTCCCCATAATATATACACTTATTAGGTACCTACAACAATTTCAGTAAATACATAATTAAGTACATTAAAAAGTCACTGCACAAACTATCTATAAGGGCTGAATGTAGAGCACCGAGTAATCGCTCAACGTATGAGTGAGGAGGAGTGTGCTTTATTCACTGTTGGTTGCTTTCCCATCATTCATTCACTTCAACATACAGTTCACGTACTTCAAGGGTAACAGGTAAGTCCATTCCAGTAGAGGACCTGATGGGTCTAAGGGAACACCGATTTAGCCAAACAGTACCTGGTGTTCTCTGGACACAGAATTAGTCCTGGAAAGAGCATGCATAACAATTCAGATGACTGGGATGCATTTTCAGAGACGGCTGAGAAGCTATGTAGCTTTTGTTGCTCTGCCTCTGAAGATTGTGGCGTGTGGCTTGAGACTGATCAATGGTCTGTTGCAGCCATATTGGTAACAGCTTGAGAAAGAAAGTAACGTGGGGAGCCAAGTAGAGCAAAGAGATTCACAGACAAATGGAGGCAGAGCTTTCATTGAACCAAGTCTGCTCAGAGCCCTTTTGTTGTACTTCTCAGTTCCTTACACCATAAATTAGCTAACCCTGACTTGCTTAGCTACACTGACTTGGATTTTATGTGTTTTGTGTTCACAATCTGTGTTCAGAAGCATTGTGACTGAAACAATCTATATAAAGGAGATAAATTAAATGTACAGGGAAATGATTTAGTCTCAAATCCTCTTAAGATATTTATCACGTAATCCTTTTATGCTTTTATTGATGATTTCTTTTATTATTATTATTATTATTATACTTTAAGTTCTAGGGTACATGTGCATAACGTTCAGGTTTGTTACATATGTATACTTGTGCCATGTTGGTGTGCTGCACCCATCAACTCGTCAGCACCCATCAACTTGTCATTTACATCAGGTATAACTCCCAATGCAATCCCTCCCCCCTCCCCCCTCCCCATGATAGGCCCCAGTGTGTGATGTTCCCCTTGCCGAGTCCAAGTGAACTCATTGTTCATTTCCCACCTATGAGTGAGAACATGCGGTGTTTGGTTTTCTCTTCTTGTGATAGTTTGCTAAGAATGATGGTTTCCAGCTGCATCCATGTCCCTACAAAGGACGCACACTCATCCTTTTTTATGGCTGCATAGTACTCCCTGGTGTATATGTGCCACATTTTCTTAATCCAGTCTGTCACTGATGGACATTTGGGTTGATTCCAAGTCTTTGCTATTGTGAATAGTGCCGCAATAAACATACGTGTGCATGTGTCTTTGTAGTAGAATAATTTATAATCCTTTGGGTATATACCCAGTAGTGGGATGGCTGGGTCATATGGTACATCTAGTTCTAGATCCTTGAGGAATCGCCATACTGTTTTCCATAATGGTTGAACTAGTTTACAGTCCCACCAACAATGTAAAAGTGTTCCTATTTCTCCACATCCTCTCCAGCACCTGTTGTTTCCTGACTTTTTAATGAATGCCATTCTAACTGGTGTGAGATGGTATCTCATTGTGGTTTTGATTTGCATTTCTCTGATGGCCAGTTGTGATGAGCATTTTTCATGTGTCTGTTGGCTGTATGAATGTCTTCTTTTGAGAAATGTCTGTTCATATCCTTTGCCCACTTTTTGATGGGGTTGTTTGTTTTTTTCTTGTATATTTGTTTGAGTTCTTTGTAG
>NW_022318183.1:0-10890 GCF_002776525.5 Piliocolobus tephrosceles
CTACAAAGAACTCAAACAAATATACAAGAAAAAAACAAACAACCCCATCAAAAAGTGGGCAAAGGATATGAACAGACATTTCTCAAAAGAAGACATTCATACAGCCAACAGACACATGAAAAATGCTCATCACAACTGGCCATCAGAGAAATGCAAATCAAAACCACAATGAGATACCATCTCACACCAGTTAGAATGGCATTCATTAAAAAGTCAGGAAACAACAGGTGCTGGAGAGGATGTGGAGAAATAGGAACACTTTTACATTGTTGGTGGGACTGTAAACTAGTTCAACCATTATGGAAAACAGTATGGCGATTCCTCAAGGATCTAGAACTAGATGTACCATATGACCCAGCCATCCCACTACTGGGTATATACCCAAAGGATTATAAATTATTCTACTACAAAGACACATGCACACGTATGTTTATTGCGGCACTATTCACAATAGCAAAGACTTGGAATCAACCCAAATGTCCATCAGTGACAGACTGGATTAAGAAAATGTGGCACATATACACCAGGGAGTACTATGCAGCCATAAAAAAGGATGAGTGTGCGTCCTTTGTAGGGACATGGATGCAGCTGGAAACCATCATTCTTAGCAAACTATCACAAGAAGAGAAAACCAAACACCGCATGTTCTCACTCATAGGTGGGAAATGAACAATGAGTTCACTTGGACTCGGCAAGGGGAACATCACACACTGGGGCCTATCATGGGGAGGGGGGAGGGGGGAGGGATTGCATTGGGAGTTATACCTGATGTAAATGACAAGTTGATGGGTGCTGACGAGTTGATGGGTGCAGCACACCAACATGGCACAAGTATACATATGTAACAAACCTGAACGTTATGCACATGTACCCTAGAACTTAAAGTATAATAATAATAATAATAATAAAAGAAATCATCAATAAAAGCATAAAAGGATTACGTGATAAATATCTTAAGAGGATTTGAGACTAAATCATTTCCCTGTACATTTAATTTATCTCCTTTATATAGATTGTTTCAGTCACAATGCTTCTGAACACAGATTGTGAACACAAAACACATAAAATCCAAGTCAGTGTAGCTAAGCAAGTCAGGGTTAGCTAATTTATGGTGTAAGGAACTGAGAAGTACAACAAAAGGGCTCTGAGCAGACTTGGTTCAATGAAAGCTCTGCCTCCATTTGTCTGTGAATCTCTTTGCTCTACTTGGCTCCCCACGTTACTTTCTTTCTCAAGCTGTTACCAATATGGCTGCAACAGACCATTGATCAGTCTCAAGCCACACGCCACAATCTTCAGAGGCAGAGCAACAAAAGCTACATAGCTTCTCAGCCGTCTCTGAAAATGCATCCCAGTCATCTGAATTGTTATGCATGCTCTTTCCAGGACTAATTCTGTGTCCAGAGAACACCAGGTACTGTTTGGCTAAATCGGTGTTCCCTTAGACCCATCAGGTCCTCTACTGGAATGGACTTACCTGTTACCCTTGAAGTACGTGAACTGTATGTTGAAGTGAATGAATGATGGGAAAGCAACCAACAGTGAATAAAGCACACTCCTCCTCACTCATACGTTGAGCGATTACTCGGTGCTCTACATTCAGCCCTTATAGATAGTTTGTGCAGTGACTTTTTAATGTACTTAATTATGTATTTACTGAAATTGTTGTAGGTACCTAATAAGTGTATATATTATGGGGACATTTTTAAATGACCACAAATTTTTGACTCTTCTCTCATCCAGAGGCAAAGGTCTATGGCCTGTCCCCTTGAATCATGGTAAGATTGTGACTGCTCCAATTAATAAAGAAACGTTATTGACTTCTGACTTTAGGTCATTCAAATTCATACAACTTCTTCCTGGTTCTTTCCACATTTGCTCTGCAGAGGCTTACCCTTGGAATCCAGCTGCTCTGCTGTAAAAATCCCAGCTACCAATAAAGGTCTTGTGTGGGTCCACAGTCCCAATCCAGTTCAGCCTTAGTGACTGTTATCGGATTCTGATAATGATTCCAATTCTTAGCCATTTGAGTCACCACAGTATCACAACATCCCAGCTGGAGCCCCAGACTTCACAGACTGCTGTAAAGACACCCAGGGACAAGCTATCCCAGCTGTGTCTTGAATTTCTAACCTACCGAATCCATGAGCATAAAATTAATGATACTTTATGCCACAAAGTTTGGAATGGTTTGTTACACAGCAATAACCGGAACTTCTTAAATATCTCTAGTAAAGAGAAAATCTATAAACTTAGGAAAAGGAACAAAAAAGATCTAAAAATAATGGGAGTTGCCAAGCATTTAAGCAACAGCATATGTTTTGAGATGGGAGGATGATGTTTTTGAAATAGGATGATGGTAAACAAAACCCTATATTTTATGTCCAGTATCATCCTTAATGATTCAAGTAGCACATTGCTCAGCGCTAAAGAATCTGCTGCCCCTAAAATGCAATTTAAGTCACTGGTTCTCAGGTTTTACTTTATAAACCAGAAATGTGATGTTTCTTCTCCTTGATTGTATGTACCAGAGAAGCTACAGGAGTTTTTGAGAGAAATCTGAAGTTCAGGAAAAGACTTCTCTGCTTATAATTGCAGCCTAAATCACTCACTTAGATTATAACAATCAAATAATTGCCCTTGCTTTCTCTTCCTACATTTAATTTTTTTGTTGTTTATTCCTTCTTGGTAACTTCACCAAAACAAGAAAAACCATCAGGTATAAGAATAGAAAATAGACTAATATTTAATCCCCTATAGAAATAAATGCTTACTAGAGAAAGTATAAAATTAAAAACTTGCAGAGTATTTCCCTGCTTCTTTACAATATTTCTGGCATTTTATATACAGAATATGTTTACAACATATTTTCAAACAGATTTTAAAATATATTATTCATCACACCTTAAATATGCTAGTTTGCATATGAGATAATGGAGGCTCAAGGAGGCTCTATGTCTTGCTGAAGGTCACACAATTAGGCTAGGACTCACACAATTAGGCAAGGTCTCACACACAGACAAAAGGCCATTGCTGGCTGGGTGTGGTAGCTCATACCTGCAATCCCAACACTCTGGGAGGCCAAGGCAGGAGTATTTCTTGAGCCTTGGAGTTAGAGACCAGCCTGGCAACATAGAAAAGTCCCATCTCTACAAAAAGAAAAAAAAAATGAGTGAGGTGTGGTGCATTCCTGTGGTCCTGTGGTCTAAGCTACTTGGGAGACTTAGGTGGGAGGATCGCTTGAGCCTGGGAGATGAAGGCTGTAGTGAGCCATGATCACATCACTGCACACAGTCTAGGCAACAGAGTGAGACCATGTCTCAAAAAAAAAAAAAAAAAAAAAACTTCATTGAAAAAGATTTGACTTCAAAACATTGTATACCAAGCCTCTGCTTCCATCTATATATAATTTGTATATTAGTATTCTTATATTAATGTTTTATAGAGGGTAAAACTAGAATTTTAATGGAGTGATGAAATGCATCACAGTGTATCACCTGAATTTACTGCATTACCAATTTAAATAACATGTATTTTAATACCTTCCCCAATTTCCTTAAGGACCTCATTCCCTTTGCAGGTATTGAATTGCTGGTCTTTCCCCACCTAAAATTATCCAGGAGTTACTGGAGATTACTAAATCCAAAGGGGGATTCTGAAGCATAAAATTCAGAGAGAGATCAGTGAACTGAAGTTGAATATTGCCATTCATTCTCGGAATCTGGGGTAAGAATTATAACTAGTCCTGCACAGTTGTTTATGAACTTCCAGGTGCTATTGCCTTCTAGGAATCTACCTAAAACATAGTACATTCTCATGTTCACTGTCAAGGAAATAGATCATATTTTTGACTATATACCATAGACTTCCAGGATAGCATGTTGACCTAGAAATAGCTCACTCCCAAGAACCTTTAGAGATTGAACCAACATCTCCTGGTTAGATTTCCCCTTTTCTCAAGGGTCTGGTTTGCCTTTGTATTAGGCTTTTGTCTGGAGCTATTTTGGTTTACCAAAAACATCTCACTACCTTCTAATGCAAGGCAAATGTGTTCTCAGTACAACAACCATAGGTATACTTTTAAAATGCAGTTTTGGTCACCATTTCTTCCTTTCAAAGCTCTCTTGGTTTCTTGTCTCACTCACAGCAAAAAGGCAATACAACATGAGCTCTCCTCCCCCTTACTTGTATCACCTACAGTTTTGGCCTCCAGTGCCAAGGCCTCCTTGCTCTTCCAAGAATAAATCTGGTAAGCTCCCACCTCTGGATATCTGCATTTGATATTCCAAGACTGATCTATTTCTTGAGCTATCCCCATGTCTCAGTCACTTATGTCATGTCTTTGCTTTGTAAATAAGGTCTTCTGTGACCACCCTCTTTCAAATTGTACCTGACCAACTATACTTTCTCCTTTCACGCCAATATTTTTCCCATAGTAATTGTCCCTTTGGTATTTTCCTTGTTAATCACCTGCTCCCCCAGCAAAAGCAAAACATTTTCAGGGTAGGAATTATTGTGTTTTCTTCACAGTGCCTAGAACAAAGCCTGGTATGACACAGGCCCTCAAAAATATATGCCGTATATTGTGTAAGTTGAGTATGAAAGGCAACTGTACTTAGCACAAGTGATAACAAAAGGTTATTTAGGAGAAAACCCTTTATTCTGGGACTGGTCCCTGAAGAGGGTCTCTTAAATACGCCAGCGTAGAGTAAGTAGACACGCACCATCCTAAGTGGAAGATTACGAGTCTTTTATTTCTGTGGGCCTTGAGAAAAGTTACTACTTTTCTGAAGAGATGGAAAAAGAAGAGACAACATTTTTAAAGCTCAAACACTTTCTGGGCAGGAAATAACAGAGATTCAGCCTCTGCTCCCTCAAATAAGAAGCCAGTAAGATTTATGCAAGTGGACATTCACTCCCTGACATCCATTTTTTTTTTCTCATTACACATTCAGATGATCTGTCATTAAAATCACTCTTGTCAGTTCTACTGTATTTTCTTCATTCTTTCAGTCTTCTCACTCTCATTTCTCCAACTTCCAACTCATCTTCCTTAAGGATTAATGTTTCAGCAAATGATCTTGCATGTTATTTCATTAAGAAAAAAACAAAAAACAAGATGGCCGAATAGGAACAGCTCCAGTCTCCATCTCCCAGTGCGAGCGACACAGAAGACCGGTGATTTCTGCATTTTCAACTGAGGTACTGGGGTCATCTCACTCGGGAGTGCCGGACAATCGGTGCTGGTCAGCTGCTGCAGCCTGACCAGCGAGAGCTGAAGCAGGGCGAGGCATCGCCTCACCTGGGAAGCGCAAGGGGGAAGGGAGTCCCTTTTCCTAGCCAGGGGAACTGAGACACACAACACCTGGAAAATCGGGTAACTCCCACCCCAATACTGCGCTGTAAGCACACCGGCACACCAGGAGAATATATCCCACACCTGGCTGGGAGGGTCCCACGCCCACGGAGCCTCCCTCCTTGCTAACACAGCAGTCTGCGGCAATCTAACCGCAAGGCAGCAGCGAGGCTGGGGGAGGGGCGCCCGCCATCGCTGAGGCTTAAGTAGGTAAACAAAGCCGCTGGGAAGCTCGAACTGGGTGGAGCTCACAGCAGCTCAAGGAAACCTGCCTGTCTCTGTAGACTGCGCCTCTGGGGACAGGGCTCAGCTAAAGCAGCAGAGGCCTGTGCAGACGCGAACGACTCTGTCTGACAGCTTTGAAGAGAGCAGTGGATCTCCCAACACGGAGGCTGAGATCTGAGAAGGGGCAGACTGCCTGCTCAAGTGGGTCCCTGACCCCTGAGTAGCCTAACTGGGAGACATCCCCCACTAGGGGCAGTCTGACACCCCACACCTCACAGGGTGGAGTACACCCCTGAGCGGAAGCTTCCAAAGCAAGAATCAGACAGATGTGCTCGCTGTTCAGCAATATTCTATCTTCTGCAACCTCTGCTGCTGATATCCAGGCAAACAGGGTCTGGAGTGGACCTCAAGCAATCTCCAACAGACCTATAGCTGAGGGTCCTGACTGTCAGAAGGAAAACTATCAAACAGGAAGGACACCTATACCAAAATCCCATCAGTACGTCACCATCATCAAAGAACAGAGACAGATAAAACCACAAAGATGGGGAAAAGGCAGGGCAGAAAAGCTGGAAATTCAAAAAATAAGAGCGCATCTCCCCCTGCAAAAGAGCACAGCCCATCTCCAGCAACGGATCAAAGCTGGTCAGAGAATGACTTTGACGAGATGAGAGAAGGCGGCGTCAGTCCATCAAACCTCTCAGAGCTAAAGGAGGAATTACATAACCAGCGCAAAGAAACTAAAAACCTTGAAAAAAGAGTGGAAGAATTGACAGCTAGACTAATTAATGCAGAGAAGGTCATAAACGAAATGACAGAGATGAAAACCATGACACGAGAAATACGTGACAAATGCACAAGCTTCAGTAACCGACTCGATCAACTGGAAGAAAGAGTATCAGCGATGGAGGATCAAATGAATGAAATGAAGCGAGAAGAGAAACCAAAAGAAAAAAGAAGAAAATGAAATGAACAAAGCCTGCAAGAACTATGGGATTATGTAAAAAGACCAAATCTACGTCTGATTGGGGTGCCTGAAAGTGAGGGGAAAAATGGAACCAAATTGGAAAACACTCTTCAGGATATCATCCAGGAGAACTTCCCCAACCCAGCAGGGCAGGCCAACATTCAAATTCAGGAAATACAGAGAACGCCACAAAGATACTCCTCCAGAAGAGCAACTCCAAGACACATAATTGCCAGATTCACCAAAGTTGAAATGAATGAAAAAATCTTAAGGGCAGCCAGAGAGAAAGGTCGGGTTACCCACAAAGGGAAGCCCATCAGACTGACAGCAGATCTCTCAGCAGAAACTCTACAAGCCAGAAGAGAGTGGGGGCCAATATTCAACATTCTTAAAGAAAAGAATTTTAAACCCAGAATTTCATATCCAGCCAAACTAAGTTTCATAAGTGAAGGAGAAATAAAATCCTTTACAGATAAGCAAATGCTTAGAGATTTTGTCACCACCAGGCCTGCCTTACAAGAGACCCTGAAGGAAGCCCTAAACATGGAAAGGAACAACCGGTACTGGCCATTGCAAAAACATGCCAAAATGTAAAGACCATTGAGGCTAGGAAGAAACTGCATCAACTAATGAGCAAAATAACCAGTTAATATCTTAATGGCAGGATCAAGATCACACATAACAATATTAACCTTAAATGTAAATGGACTAAATGCTCCAATTAAAAGACACAGACTGGCAAACTGGATAAAGAGTCAAGACCCATCAGTCTGCTGTATTCAGGACACCCATCTCACATGCAGAGACATACATAGGCTCAAAATAAAGGGATGGAGGAAGATCTACCAAGCAAATGGAGAACAAAAAAAAGCAGGGGTTGCAATCCTAGTCTCTGATAAAACAGACTTTAAACCATCAAAGATCAAAAGAGACAAAGAAGGCCATTACATAATGGTAAAGGGATCAATTCAACAGGAAGAGCTAACTATCCTAAATATATATGCACCCAATACAGGAGCACCCAGATTCATAAAGCAAGTCCTTAGAGACTTACAAAGAGACTTAGACTCCCATACAATAATAATGGGAGACTTCAACACTCCACTGTCAACATTAGACAGATCAACGAGACAGAAAGTTAACAAGGATATCCAGGAATTGAACGCATCTCTGCACCAAGCGGACCTAATAGACATCTATAGAACTCTCCACCCCAAGTCAACAGAATATACATTCTTCTCAGCACCACATCACACTTATTCCAAAATTGACTACATAATTGGAAGTAAAGCACTCCTCAGCAAATGTAAAAGAACAGAAATTATAACAAACTGTCTCTCAGACCACAGTGCAATCAAACTAGAACTCACGAATAAGAAACTCAATCAAAACCGCTCAACTACATGGAAACTGAACAACCTGCTCCTGAATGACTACTGGGTACATAACGAAATGAAAGCAGAACTAAAGATGTTCTTTGAAACCAATGAGAACAAAGATACAACATACCAGAATCTCTGGGACACATTTAAAGCAGTGTGTAGAGGGAAATTTATAGCACTAAATGCCCACAAGAGAAAGCAGGAAAGATCTAAAATTGACACTCTAACATCACAATTAAAGGAACTAGAGAGGCAAGAGCAAACACATTCAAAAGCTAGCAGAAGGCAAGAAATAACTAAGATCAGAGCAGAACTGAAGGAGATAGAGACACAAAAAACCCTCCAAAAAAATCAATGAATCCAGGAGTTGGTTTTTTGAAAAGATCAACAAAACTGACAGACCGCTAACAAGACTAATAAAGAAGAAAAGAGAGAGGAATCAAATAGACGCAATAAAAAATGATAAAGGGGATATCACCACCGACCCCACAGAAATACAAACTACCATCAGAGAATACTATAAACACCTCTACGCAAATCAACTAGAAAATCTAGAAGAAATGGATCATTTCCTGGACACTTACACTCTCCCAAGACTAAACCAGGAAGAAGTTGAATCCCTGAATAGACCAATAGCAGGCTCTGAAATTGAGGCAACAATTAATAGCCTACCCACCAAAAAAAGCCCAGGACCAGATGGATTCACAGCTGAATTCTACCAGAGGTACAAGGAGGAGCTGGTACCATTCCTTCTGAAACTATTCCAATCAATAGAAAAAGAGGGAATCCTCCCTAACTCATTTTATGAGGCCAACATCATCCTGATACCAAAGCCTGGCAGAGACACAACAAAAAAAGAGAATTTTAGACCAATATCCCTGATGAACATCAATGCAAAAATCCTCAATAAAATACTGGCAAACCGGATTCAGCAGCACATCAAAAAGCTTATGCACCATGACCAAGTGGGCTTCATCCCTGGGATGCAAGGCTGGTTCAACATTCGCAAATCAATAAACGTAATCCAGCATATAAACAGAACCAAAGACAAGAACCACATGATTATCTCAATAGATGCAGAAAAGGCTTTTGACAAAATTCAACAGCCCTTCATGCTAAAAACGCTCAACAAATTCGGTATTGATGGAACGTACCTCAAAATAATAAGAGCTATTTATGACAAACCCACAGCTAATATCATACTGAATGGGCAAAAACTGGAAAAATTCCCTTTGAAAACTGGCACAAGACAGGGATGCCCTCTCTCACCACTCCTATTCAACATAGTGTTGGAAGTTCTGGCTACCGCAATCAGGCAAGAGAAAGAAATCAAGGGTATTCAGTTAGGAAAAGAAGAAGTCAAATTGTCCCTGTTTGCAGATGACATGATGTATATTTAGAAAACCCCATCGTCTCAGCCCAAAACCTTAAGCTGATAAGCAACTTCAGCAAAGTCTCAGGATACAAAATTAATGTGCAAAAATCACAAGCATTCTTCTACACCAGTAACAGACAAGCAGAGAGCCAAATCAGGAATGAACTTCCATTCACAATTGCTTCAAAGAGAATAAAATACCTAGGAATCCAACTTACAAGGGATGTAAAGGACCTCTTCAAGGAGAACTACAAACCACTGCTCAGTGAAATAAAAGAGGACACAAACAAATGGAAGAACATACCATGCTCATGGATAGGAAGAATCAATATCGTGAAAATGGCCATACTGCCCAAGGTTATTTATAGATTCAATGCCATCCCCATCAAGCTACCAATGAGTTTCTTCACAGAATTGGAAAAAACTGCTTTAAAGTTCATATGGAACCAAAAAAGAGCCCACATTGCCAAGACAATCCTAAGTCAAAAGGACAAAGCTGGAGGCATCACGCTACCTGACTTCAAACTATACTACAAGGCTACAGTAACCAAAACAGCATGGTACTGGTACCAAAACAGAGATAGAGACCAATGGAACAGAACAGAGTCCTCAGAAATAATACCACACATCTACAGCCATCTGATCTTTGACAAACCTGAGAGAAACAAGAAATGGGGAAAGGATTCCCCATTTAATAAATGGTGCTGGGAAAATTGGCTAGCCATAAGTAGAAAGCTGAAACGGGATCCTTTCCTTACTCCTTATACGAAAATTAATTCAAGATGAATTAGAGACTTAAATGTTAGACCTAGTACCATGAAAACCCTAGAAGAAAATCTAGGTAGTACCATTCAGGACATAGGCATGGGCAAGGACTTCATGTCTAAAACACCAAAAGCAACAGCAGCAAAAGCCAAAATTGACAAATGGGATCTAATTAAACTAAAGAGCTTCTGCACAGCAAAAGAAACTACCATCAGAGTCAACAGGCAACCTACAGAATGGGAGAAAATTTTTGCAATCTACTCATCTGACAAAGGACTAATATCCAGAACCTACAAAGAACTCAAACAAATATACAAGAAAAAAACAAACAACCCCATCAAAAAGTGGGCAAAGGATATGAACAGACATTTCTCAAAAGAAGACATTCATACAGCCAACAGACACATGAAAAATGCTCATCACAACTGGCCATCAGAGAAATGCAAATCAAAACCACAATGAGATACCATCTCACACCAGTTAGAATGGCATTCATTAAAAAGTCAGGAAACAACAGGTGCTGGAGAGG
Organism: Piliocolobus tephrosceles; assembly: GCF_002776525.5. NCBI lineage: Eukaryota > Metazoa > Chordata > Mammalia > Primates > Cercopithecidae > Piliocolobus > Piliocolobus tephrosceles. The sequence continues at coordinate 10,600 of NW_022318183.1, forward strand.
ATGTGGAGAAATAGGAACACTTTTACATTGTTGGTGGGACTGTAAACTAGTTCAACCATTATGGAAAACAGTATGGCGATTCCTCAAGGATCTAGAACTAGATGTACCATATGACCCAGCCATCCCACTACTGGGTATATACCCAAAGGATTATAAATTATTCTACTACAAAGACACATGCACACGTATGTTTATTGCGGCACTATTCACAATAGCAAAGACTTGGAATCAACCCAAATGTCCATCAGTGACAGACTGGATTAAGAAAATGTGGCACATATACACCAGGGA
>NW_022318184.1:0-7822 GCF_002776525.5 Piliocolobus tephrosceles
TTGAGAGATATATGGTGTTTGTACTGGGCTCAGGAAATTGAGAGATATATGGTGTTTGTGTTGAGCCCAGGGCTGAGGAATGTGCCTGATTTCTTTCATTCCCCCCTTTTCTCAGGTACCTCTAGAGCCAATCTTGCGTCTTATAAGTCTGATTCTGTTTCAGCGTGTACAGGTTGGTATTGGGCTCTGAGGACCATGAGCTGTACGGTGTCAAACCTCTCTCTGACAAACTGCAAAATTCTGTTAACAACACAAGGTCCTACGGTAAGCAGAAATAGTAGACTTAGCAGGGGTCCAAGGAAGGGGGCTAACAGGGAAACCATAGAGGAATTCCACCATTGGTCTGCAGCTGAAGCAAACTGCTGTTTTTTTACTTCTATGCTTAACTTGCGTAACTGTTGGACCCAGTTCTCTACAAGCCCTGATTCATTTATGTAGAAACAACAGTCTTCTTTTAGGAACATACATGTACCACCTTTTTCAGCAGTGAGTAGGTCTAGGGCCCTCTGGTTCTGCAAGGTTACCTGAGCTAGGGATGTGAGCTGTCGCTAAAGAGAGGCAAGGGACTCAGCCGACTCCTCCATAGCAATGGCAAATTGTTGGTACAACTTGTTGGTTTCTATGAGGGTGTGACCTAGGGCTCCCCCTGCCAGTCTGGCCGCAATGAGGGATGACGTGAGGGAGATTCCCGCAATGAGGGGGAGAAATATGGCTTGTGCAGGTCTTAGTCTAGGGGCTGGGTGAATAGCAGTACTAGTCCAGTTACCGGTGTACCCCAGGAACTCGCCGGCAGTTAGGAGAGTTAACCGGGGAACTAATGTGACAGGAAGACACAGTTGGTTGGTAACAGAGGGACCAGATAGGTTCTTAGACAATGTTCCATTACACCAAAAGAATATGCCCGGCGGGGCCCTCAGGTTGGTGTTAGGGGGCGTTACAGTGATGTTGCAGAGGCTGGAGTTGGTGCCTGAAAAACAGTAGGGAAACTTCTCCTGAGTGGGGTTCAGGTATAGTGGCACATTAAGAATGGGGCATTCAAGAGATTCCAAAGGTTGTTAGTTTGGGTAGAGGATTCCCATGGCAGAGGGACAGCGGTTAGTGGTGGACGCCCTAGGGTGGCACACAGAAAGCAGCCAGACAAGCTGTGAAGTCCTGTAAGGTTAGCAAGTTCTAATCCTTCTCGTAATAATTCTAACCAGGAGAAAGGACGTAAATCTTGTGTTAGTCTGTCTTGCTGTCGTTGGATATCTCCATGGACCAGGGGTCGTACTTGAACTAGGCCACGCCACAGATAGAGGTGACTGCTAGGCCACGTGGAGGAAGAGGAATAGTATACAGCCCCATGTTGAGGCGTGGTCCGCCTCTACCCTGCTGGTAGAAGTTCCACCCGGATTGCTCATTCCACCCTCTGACTGAGTGCATTTTACAGTAACTGTAGGGGCAGCCTGCGTTTTGGTGCCACCAATAGTGTTTACAATTGTATTTAGTCTGATCAAACTCAAAACATATCATTGGCACCACTGGTTTGGCTATCTGAAAACCAGTAAAATTTAGCAAAATTGGGTCACTGCACCCTGAGGAGGGGCAATCAGCACTAGCCAATAATTTCCCGGGCTTATGAGGTTGCCCAGGGTGGGTTCGGTTTTCATAAAGCCAGAATTTCCAGACAAAGGGATTAGGAACTGGTTTTGCATTTGCCCCAGTGGCCACTAGGGCGACTAACGTTAGGGTTAGACTACCTAGCTGCATGTTTGCAGTGAGCTATACTGTTGGCGCAGGGTGAGTTTTAAGGGGTTGTTCTTAGCTTTGTCCACAGTCCACGTGGTCGGTGCTTCAGTCGCTGCCATGATTGGTCCGAGAAGGTCAGAGGTCAGGTCCACTGGTTTGACGTGGGTGTAGTGGATCCACGACGCAATGCCTTCTACCTTCAGGGCGGTGAGTGTGGTTAGGAGTACCTGGAGTGGTCCCTTCCACCTGGGTTCTAAGGTCTCTTCTTGGTGTCACTTAACCAGGACCCAGTCTCCCGGCTGGTACGGATGGGGTGTCGGTGGGGGGCCGGTCTCATATAGTTCCTTCAGCTTGGGCCAGATTTCCTGATGAATTTTCTGCAAAGCTTGTAGGGAAAATAAGAGTTCAGAGACATTTTCTGTTTCAGATTTGAGCAGATCATCTTTTAGGCTGGGAACCAGGGGTGGGGGTCTGCCATACATGATTTCATAAGGGGTAAGGCCCAGTCTGTAAGGGGTATTACAGGCCCGGAACAGAGCGTAGGGGAGAAGGACCACCCAATTAGCGCCAGTCTCCATAGTCAATTTAGTTAAGATCTCCTTTAAGGCCCGATTCATCCTCTCTACCTGTCCTGAACTCTGGGGCCTGTAAGTGCAATGTAGTTTCCAGTTTGCCCCAAGGATGGAAGCCAAATCCTGACTTACCTTAGCAACGAAGGCCGGTCCATTATCTGACCCTATCTGGACGGGGAAGCCATACCTGGGGAGGAGATCTTCCAGAATTTTCTTTGCTACAACCTGAGCAGTCTCCCATTTGGTTGGGAATGCTTTAATCCACCCTGAAAAAGTATCTACAAAGACAAGTAAGTACCGATACCCGTATTTCCCTGGCTTTATCTCAGTAAAATCTACTTCCCAGTAGATACCAGGCCTGGTTCCCCTGAGCCTTGTTCCCGTTGCAGCCTGGGATTGGGGGTAGGCGTTGTTAAGCTGGCAGACTTTGCAATTGGTCACGATGCTGCTGGCCATCTCGGCTATATGTCTGATTTTGAGCTTGGAGCATCTGATCAGGTCTATCATCCGCCGGGCACCCAAGTGGGTGGTTCAGTAGATGTGTTCTAACACTTGTTGTCCTAATTTTTCTGGTAGGATGGTTTGGTCATTAGTATCAGTCCAGCACCCATTCTGGATCTGTTTCAGGGGAAGTTTGTCGATCCACTGGAGATCTTGTTCTGAATAATCAGGGAGATATGGCAAGTCCCGGGGGCCCAGATCAGGGAGCTGGAGTGCAAGGAGTTGACTTGGAGCCTTTGCCACACTCCTTGCAGTTTGGTCTGCCAGAAAGTTGCCTTGAGCAATTGGAGTGGTTGGTTTCTGATGTCCTGGGCAATGTACAATAGCCAATTTTTCTGGTCCCCATAGGGCTGTTAACAGGGCTAGGATCTCTTGCTTGTTTTTTATCTCTTTTCCTTCAGCCATTAGTAACCCTCGCTCCCTGTGAATGGCCCCATGTATGTGTGCTGTGGCAAAAGCATATTGGCTGTCTGTGTATACTGTCAGTTTCCTCCCTGCCCTTAGGGTAAGAGCTTGGGTGAGCGCTATCAGTTCGGCTTTCTGGGCCGATGTCCCCAGGGGCAGGGGTTCCGCCCAGATTACCTCAGTCTCTGAAGTCACTGCTGCTCCAGCGTACCTTTGGCCTTGGTGTATGAAGCTGCTTCCATCAGTGAACCAGACGAGGTCTGCGTCAGGAAGTGGGCGGTCCTGCAGGTCCTCTCGAACTCCGTGCACCTGAGCTAGTATCTCAGTGCAATCATGGAGCGGGGCGTCCAGGTCCGGGTTAGGCAGCAGCGAGGTAGGGTTTAAGGTTGTTGGGGGCAGGAAAGTTATCCTGAGAGGGTTTAGTAGTAGTCCTTGGTAGTGGGTGAGCCAGGCATTACTTATCCATCGATTAGGTGGCTGTTTGAGTACACCCTCGATGGCATGTGGGGTACCGACCCGTAATTCTTGACCCATGACAAGTTTATCAGCATCTTGTACCATCAGGGCCATGGCTGCAATCATTCGGAGACAAGGGGGCCACCTGGCAGCCACTGGGTCTAATTTCTTTGACAGGTAGGCAACTGGCCTCCGCCAGGGGCCTAAGTTCTGAGTTAGCACCGCCTTGGAGACACCCTTGCTCTCGTCCATGTATAAGTGGAAGGGCTTAGTGACGTCAGGTAGTCCCAGTGCAGGCGCAGAGAGTAGGGCGGTTTTGATCTGTTGGAAAGCCGACTTGGCTTCTTCTGTCCAATTAAATGGCTGCTGTCCCCGTGTTGCCTGATATAAGGGCTTAGCCAGCTCTGTGAACCCAGATATCCATAGTCTACAAAACCCCGCCGACCCCAGGAATTCCCTTACTTGTCGGGTGGATTGTGGCCTAGGGATCTGCAGAACAGTCTGCTTCCGGGCGTCTGTTAACCAGCGCTGCCCTCCTTTTAGCAGGTACCCCAGATATGTTACTTCTGGTTTACAGATTTGAGCTTTCTTTGCCAAGGCCCGGTAGCCTAGATTCACTAGAGCTTGTAAGAGACCCCAGGTCCCTTGGAGGCAAGCTTCTTGGGTCTCGGCTGCAATCAGAAGGTCATCAGCATACTGTTGTAAAGTTATTTCAGGGTGTTTGCATCGGTACTCACCCAAGTCTTCATGGAGGGCCTCATCGAATAAGGTAGGAGAGTTTTTGAATCCCTGCAGCAGCCTGGTCCATGTCAATTGGCCGCTTATGCCTCTTTCAGGGTCAGTCCACTCAAAGGCAAAGAGCTTTTGGCTCTGAGGGGCTAAAGGCAAACTGAAGAAGGCATCTTTCAAATCTAAAACAGTGTACCATTGGTGTTTAGGGTTTAGAGTACTCAGGAGGGTATACGGGTTAAGTACAGTTGGACGTATGTCCATAACCCTCTTATTGACTTCTCTTAAGTCTTGTACAGGTCTGTACTCCCCGCTATTAGGTTTCTGTACCGGCAACAAGGGAGTATTCCAGGGTGAGTGACAGGGCCAAAGGACCCCTTGGTTGAGGAGCCGACGGATGTGGGGCGGACGGATGTGGGGCGTAATTCCTTCTTTTGCCTGTAGGGGCATTGGGTACCGCCGTACCCGAACGGTGTCTGTCCCAGGCTTGAGTTGGACAAACAAGGCAGAACGGTGTTTTGCTAGTCCTAAGCCCCCCGTTTCTGCCCAAGCTCCTGGATATTGCTGGAGCCAGGTTGCTATGTCCTGGTCAGGGGCTGCTTGCTCCTGGTGGAACCAGTACTCATCCTCTAGGGTTATAGTCAGGATGGGCATGGGCTGATTTTGGGAATTGGTCACGATGGGCCCCTCAGGGAGGAAATGGATCTGTGCTCCCATTTTAGTCAGCAGGTCTCTCCCTAATAAGGGACAGGGACTCTCAGGAATGACCAGGAAAGAATGGGTTACATTCCTGGCTCTGAGGTTTACTGTTCTCTGTGTTGTCCAGGGATATTTCTTAATTCCTGTGGCCCCTTGTACCCACGAGGACTTGGAGGATAATTTTCCATTAGTTTCAACTAGGACTGAGTGCTGTGCTCCCGTATCGACCAAGAACTGAACTGGGGTTCCCTCCACTTGCAAAGTTACCCTAGGTTCGGGGAGGGGGTCCGAACCCCGTCTTCCCTAGTCTTCATCTTGAGTGACTAGTACGGTGTAGACCTAGGGGGCCCCCGTCCTTGTTGTTTCTTTTTGGGGCAATCTCTTACCCAGTGGCCAGCTTCCTTACAGTAGGCACATTGGTCTTTGCTCAGATTATCATGTCTGCGGGACTGCCTAGGTTGGGTGTTCTCTGGCTGTAGATGCTTTTTGTACAGCTGCTGCCAGGACCCTAGTCATTTTTTCAGTGGCCTTAAATTGCTTTTCCTCTGGAGTATCTCTGTTATTGTAAACTCACTGGGCTATCTGAAGAAGGTCCTGAAGCTGTTTTCCCTCTAAGTCTTCTAATTTCTGGAGTTTCTTTTTAATATCTGGGGCCGCCTGATTTACAAAAGACATTACAACAGCTGCCTGACTCCCTGGGGCCTCTGGGTCTATGGGGGTGTACTGTCTAAAAGCTTCCATTAATCTTTCTAAGTAGGTAGCTGGGTTTTCTGTCTTTCCCTGCAGAACAGAGTATACTTTAGCCAAATTAGTGGGCTTGCGAGCAGCTGCCCGGAGACCCGCCATTAGAGTCTGGTGATAAAGGTGTAGCCGTCCCCTACCTTCTGCCGTGTTGTAGTCCCACGCCGGCCAGGTCAGAGGAAAAGTCGCATTTATGAGGTCAGGGTTGGCAGTCGGTTGGCCGTCGTCCCCCGGGACCAGCTTTCTAGCTTCTACCTGTATTCTCTCTCGCTCCTCCATTGTGAACAAGATTCAGAGGAGCTGCTGACAATCATCCCAAGTGGGCTGGTGGGTGAACATGACACTATCCAGTAAAGCCATTAAATCTTTGGGATTGTCTGAAAACCGGGCACTCTGAGTCTTCCAGTTATACAGATCACTGGTGGAGAATGGCCAGTACTGGAGCCTGGGGATTCCCATGTCATCTGGGGGTCCTATTTCCCGAAGGGGTAGAGCCACTGTGGAGTCAAGCGGCTGGGGGGGGGGGGCTAGCCCGCAAGGTGCGCCCTCCTGTCCGCCCAGCCGGCCCTTCAGAGCTACTTTCACTTTCAGCGGGTCCAGGTGCGCAGGCTGCCTCCTGTCCACCTGCTCCCTCCCACGGCTCAGCCCGGGGGGCTGGAGCCTGGGCCACGGAGGGGTACGGAGGGGGTTCTGTGGACAGTGGGTCCCCGCTATCAGGTAGAACAGGATGTGGGGGGGGGGCAGTCGGTTGCTTGGATTTTAGCGGTGGAGCAACCAGTGCATTACAGGGTTCGGGGGGGGGCTAGTAGGAAAGGGGACAGCCAAGAGGGTGGGTTCTCAACAAGGTCCTGCCATATGAGGATATATGGGATATGATCCGGGTGGCCAGCACGCCCTGGTAGGAAAACCTTGGACTTGACTCTAGTGATGACAGGAAGGCGGAATGTCCCTTTGGGTGGCCACCCTACATTAAAGGCAGGCCATTCGGAGCGGCATAGAGTAATTAGCTTTCCCTTCCTGATTTCCATACTAAGATCATGGCCCCTTGCTCTAACATCCTTGAAATTACTTGTAAGGAGAGATAGGGGAGTCCTCTGGGTATTACCCATCTTAAGGGAGTTTTTTGGAAATGGTAGCGCCCAGAGTGGTGCCTGGAACAGGTCCCGCAAGGGAACAGGTCCTGCAAGGGAAAGTGAGTTGCGGGAACAGGTCCTGCAAATGAAAGTGAGTTACAGAATATCAACACCAAGTTATGTCAGTCGCAGGCGCGCTCCAGAAATCTGGATCAGAATAAATTCAGACAAGAATCAGATGAGAGCCAGGGGACGTCTCCCACCGGTCTCCGCTGGCCGTCCTATAGCGCGTCCGCCAGGACTATGTCAGCTTTCAGCTTCAGTTACAGACCTCGCGAGTCTCAGATACAGGTTCAGAACAGACACAGACAGACAAACAGAGACGAGCCGGCTCACCTATCAGCAGATCGATCCTGGGAGATCCATTGACCAGGGGTCTGGTGGGCTTGGGGAATCCTGGATGACCCCCCAGATGTTATGCCCAGACTGTTTGTTCCCCCAAAGAAGACCACCAGAGTCCAGAGTCAAAGCCAAGCGGCAAGGATCTTTTACTGCAAGTTCGAACTTGGTCCCTCCGCTTCACAGCTTACAAGAGGGCCTCGAACAATGCGTGCGCTCGCTTTTTATAGCCCGATGTAAACAGGACTTGTAAGGTTACAGAGGAACAAGGGAATTCTTTAGGTTACAGCATTACAGTTGGTTAACATTTTTAAGTTATACATTTAGCAGTTTTTTTTAATTGGTTCCTGTGCTTTCAGTAAAATCACAAACGGCTTTGTCCTTATCAGGGATTTTTCCAGGTGGTGTTTTTCTAAAGTTGAGATATATGGTGGGACGTGTTTGTACTGGGCTCAGGAAGTTGAGAGATATATGGTGTTTGTACTGGGCTCAGGAAATTGAGAGATATATGGTGTTTGT
>NW_022318185.1:0-7822 GCF_002776525.5 Piliocolobus tephrosceles
ACAAACACCATATATCTCTCAATTTCCTGAGCCCAGTACAAACACCATATATCTCTCAACTTCCTGAGCCCAGTACAAACACGTCCCACCATATATCTCAACTTTAGAAAAACACCACCTGGAAAAATCCCTGATAAGGACAAAGCCGTTTGTGATTTTACTGAAAGCACAGGAACCAATTAAAAAAAACTGCTAAATGTATAACTTAAAAATGTTAACCAACTGTAATGCTGTAACCTAAAGAATTCCCTTGTTCCTCTGTAACCTTACAAGTCCTGTTTACATCGGGCTATAAAAAGCGAGCGCACGCATTGTTCGAGGCCCTCTTGTAAGCTGTGAAGCGGAGGGACCAAGTTCGAACTTGCAGTAAAAGATCCTTGCCGCTTGGCTTTGACTCTGGACTCTGGTGGTCTTCTTTGGGGGAACAAACAGTCTGGGCATAACATCTGGGGGGTCATCCAGGATTCCCCAAGCCCACCAGACCCCTGGTCAATGGATCTCCCAGGATCGATCTGCTGATAGGTGAGCCGGCTCGTCTCTGTTTGTCTGTCTGTGTCTGTTCTGAACCTGTATCTGAGACTCGCGAGGTCTGTAACTGAAGCTGAAAGCTGACATAGTCCTGGCGGACGCGCTATAGGACGGCCAGCGGAGACCGGTGGGAGACGTCCCCTGGCTCTCATCTGATTCTTGTCTGAATTTATTCTGATCCAGATTTCTGGAGCGCGCCTGCGACTGACATAACTTGGTGTTGATATTCTGTAACTCACTTTCATTTGCAGGACCTGTTCCCGCAACTCACTTTCCCTTGCAGGACCTGTTCCCTTGCGGGACCTGTTCCAGGCACCACTCTGGGCGCTACCATTTCCAAAAAACTCCCTTAAGATGGGTAATACCCAGAGGACTCCCCTATCTCTCCTTACAAGTAATTTCAAGGATGTTAGAGCAAGGGGCCATGATCTTAGTATGGAAATCAGGAAGGGAAAGCTAATTACTCTATGCCGCTCCGAATGGCCTGCCTTTAATGTAGGGTGGCCACCCAAAGGGACATTCCGCCTTCCTGTCATCACTAGAGTCAAGTCCAAGGTTTTCCTACCAGGGCGTGCTGGCCACCCGGATCATATCCCATATATCCTCATATGGCAGGACCTTGTTGAGAACCCACCCTCTTGGCTGTCCCCTTTCCTACTAGCCCCCCCCCGAACCCTGTAATGCACTGGTTGCTCCACCGCTAAAATCCAAGCAACCGACTGCCCCCCCCCCACATCCTGTTCTACCTGATAGCGGGGACCCACTGTCCACAGAACCCCCTCCGTACCCCTCCGTGGCCCAGGCTCCAGCCCCCCGGGCTGAGCCGTGGGAGGGAGCAGGTGGACAGGAGGCAGCCTGCGCACCTGGACCCGCTGAAAGTGAAAGTAGCTCTGAAGGGCCGGCTGGGCGGACAGGAGGGCGCACCTTGCGGGCTAGCCCCCCCCCCCCAGCCGCTTGACTCCACAGTGGCTCTACCCCTTCGGGAAATAGGACCCCCAGATGACATGGGAATCCCCAGGCTCCAGTACTGGCCATTCTCCACCAGTGATCTGTATAACTGGAAGACTCAGAGTGCCCGGTTTTCAGACAATCCCAAAGATTTAATGGCTTTACTGGATAGTGTCATGTTCACCCACCAGCCCACTTGGGATGATTGTCAGCAGCTCCTCTGAATCTTGTTCACAATGGAGGAGCGAGAGAGAATACAGGTAGAAGCTAGAAAGCTGGTCCCGGGGGACGACGGCCAACCGACTGCCAACCCTGACCTCATAAATGCGACTTTTCCTCTGACCTGGCCGGCGTGGGACTACAACACGGCAGAAGGTAGGGGACGGCTACACCTTTATCACCAGACTCTAATGGCGGGTCTCCGGGCAGCTGCTCGCAAGCCCACTAATTTGGCTAAAGTATACTCTGTTCTGCAGGGAAAGACAGAAAACCCAGCTACCTACTTAGAAAGATTAATGGAAGCTTTTAGACAGTACACCCCCATAGACCCAGAGGCCCCAGGGAGTCAGGCAGCTGTTGTAATGTCTTTTGTAAATCAGGCGGCCCCAGATATTAAAAAGAAACTCCAGAAATTAGAAGACTTAGAGGGAAAACAGCTTCAGGACCTTCTTCAGATAGCCCAGTGAGTTTACAATAACAGAGATACTCCAGAGGAAAAGCAATTTAAGGCCACTGAAAAAATGACTAGGGTCCTGGCAGCAGCTGTACAAAAAGCATCTACAGCCAGAGAACACCCAACCTAGGCAGTCCCGCAGACATGATAATCTGAGCAAAGACCAATGTGCCTACTGTAAGGAAGCTGGCCACTGGGTAAGAGATTGCCCCAAAAAGAAACAACAAGGACGGGGGCCCCCTAGGTCTACACCGTACTAGTCACTCAAGATGAAGACTAGGGAAGACGGGGTTCGGACCCCCTCCCCGAACCTAGGGTAACTTTGCAAGTGGAGGGAACCCCAGTTCAGTTCTTGGTCGATACGGGAGCACAGCACTCAGTCCTAGTTGAAACTAATGGAAAATTATCCTCCAAGTCCTCGTGGGTACAAGGGGCCACAGGAATTAAGAAATATCCCTGGACAACACAGAGAACAGTAAACCTCAGAGCCAGGAATGTAACCCATTCTTTCCTGGTCATTCCTGAGAGTCCCTGTCCCTTATTAGGGAGAGACCTGCTGACTAAAATGGGAGCACAGATCCATTTCCTCCCTGAGGGGCCCATCGTGACCAATTCCCAAAATCAGCCCATGCCCATCCTGACTATAACCCTAGAGGATGAGTACTGGTTCCACCAGGAGCAAGCAGCCCCTGACCAGGACATAGCAACCTGGCTCCAGCAATATCCAGGAGCTTGGGCAGAAACGGGGGGCTTAGGACTAGCAAAACACCGTTCTGCCTTGTTTGTCCAACTCAAGCCTGGGACAGACACCGTTCGGGTACGGCGGTACCCAATGCCCCTACAGGCAAAAGAAGGAATTACGCCCCACATCCGTCCGCCCCACATCCGTCGGCTCCTCAACCAAGGGGTCCTTTGGCCCTGTCACTCACCCTGGAATACTCCCTTGTTGCCGGTACAGAAACCTAATAGCGGGGAGTACAGACCTGTACAAGACTTAAGAGAAGTCAATAAGAGGGTTATGGACATACGTCCAACTGTACTTAACCCGTATACCCTCCTGAGTACTCTAAACCCTAAACACCAATGGTACACTGTTTTAGATTTGAAAGATGCCTTCTTCAGTTTGCCTTTAGCCCCTCAGAGCCAAAAGCTCTTTGCCTTTGAGTGGACTGACCCTGAAAGAGGCATAAGCGGCCAATTGACATGGACCAGGCTGCTGCAGGGATTCAAAAACTCTCCTACCTTATTCGATGAGGCCCTCCATGAAGACTTGGGTGAGTACCGATGCAAACACCCTGAAATAACTTTACAACAGTATGCTGATGACCTTCTGATTGCAGCCGAGACCCAAGAAGCTTGCCTCCAAGGGACCTGGGGTCTCTTACAAGCTCTAGTGAATCTAGGCTACCGGGCCTTGGCAAAGAAAGCTCAAATCTGTAAACCAGAAGTAACATATCTGGGGTACCTGCTAAAAGGAGGGCAGCGCTGGTTAACAGACGCCCGGAAGCAGACTGTTCTGCAGATCCCTAGGCCACAATCCACCCGACAAGTAAGGGAATTCCTGGGGTCGGCGGGGTTTTGTAGACTATGGATATCTGGGTTCACAGAGCTGGCTAAGCCCTTATATCAGGCAACACGGGGACAGCAGCCATTTAATTGGACAGAAGAAGCCAAGTCGGCTTTCCAACAGATCAAAACCGCCCTACTCTCTGCGCCTGCACTGGGACTACCTGACGTCACTAAGCCCTTCCACTTATACATGGACGAGAGCAAGGGTGTCTCCAAGGCGGTGCTAACTCAGAACTTAGGCCCCTGGCGGAGGCCAGTTGCCTACCTGTCAAAGAAATTAGACCCAGTGGCTGCCAGGTGGCCCCCTTGTCTCCGAATGATTGCAGCCATGGCCCTGATGGTACAAGATGCTGATAAACTTGTCATGGGTCAAGAATTACGGGTCGGTACCCCACATGCCATCGAGGGTGTACTCAAACAGCCACCTAATCGATGGATAAGTAATGCCTGGCTCACCCACTACCAAGGACTACTACTAAACCCTCTCAGGATAACTTTCCTGCCCCCAACAACCTTAAACCCTACCTCGCTGCTGCCTAACCCGGACCTGGACGCCCCGCTCCATGATTGCACTGAGATACTAGCTCAGGTGCACGGAGTTCGAGAGGACCTGCAGGACCGCCCACTTCCTGACGCAGACCTCGTCTGGTTCACTGATGGAAGCAGCTTCATACACCAAGGCCAAAGGTACGCTGGAGCAGCAGTGACTTCAGAGACTGAGGTAATCTGGGCGGAACCCCTGCCCCTGGGGACATCGGCCCAGAAAGCCGAACTGATAGCGCTCACCCAAGCTCTTACCCTAAGGGCAGGGAGGAAACTGACAGTATACACAGACAGCCAATATGCTTTTGCCACAGCACACATACATGGGGCCATTCACAGGGAGCGAGGGTTACTAATGGCTGAAGGAAAAGAGATAAAAAACAAGCAAGAGATCCTAGCCCTGTTAACAGCCCTATGGGGACCAGAAAAATTGGCTATTGTACATTGCCCAGGACATCAGAAACCAACCACTCCAATTGCTCAAGGCAACTTTCTGGCAGACCAAACTGCAAGGAGTGTGGCAAAGGCTCCAAGTCAACTCCTTGCACTCCAGCTCCCTGATCTGGGCCCCCGGGACTTGCCATATCTCCCTGATTATTCAGAACAAGATCTCCAGTGGATCGACAAACTTCCCCTGAAACAGATCCAGAATGGGTGCTGGACTGATACTAATGACCAAACCATCCTACCAGAAAAATTAGGACAACAAGTGTTAGAACACATCTACTGAACCACCCACTTGGGTGCCCGGCGGATGATAGACCTGATCAGATGCTCCAAGCTCAAAATCAGACATATAGCCGAGATGGCCAGCAGCATCGTGACCAATTGCAAAGTCTGCCAGCTTAACAACGCCTACCCCCAATCCCAGGCTGCAACGGGAACAAGGCTCAGGGGAACCAGGCCTGGTATCTACTGGGAAGTAGATTTTACTGAGATAAAGCCAGGGAAATACGGGTATCGGTACTTACTTGTCTTTGTAGATACTTTTTCAGGGTGGATTAAAGCATTCCCAACCAAATGGGAGACTGCTCAGGTTGTAGCAAAGAAAATTCTGGAAGATCTCCTCCCCAGGTATGGCTTCCCCGTCCAGATAGGGTCAGATAATGGACCGGCCTTCGTTGCTAAGGTAAGTCAGGATTTGGCTTCCATCCTTGGGGCAAACTGGAAACTACATTGCACTTACAGGCCCCAGAGTTCAGGACAGGTAGAGAGGATGAATCGGGCCTTAAAGGAGATCTTAACTAAATTGACTATGGAGACTGGCGCTAATTGGGTGGTCCTTCTCCCCTACGCTCTGTTCCGGGCCTGTAATACCCCTTACAGACTGGGCCTTACCCCTTATGAAATCATGTATGGCAGACCCCCACCCCTGGTTCCCAGCCTAAAAGATGATCTGCTCAAATCTGAAACAGAAAATGTCTCTGAACTCTTATTTTCCCTACAAGCTTTGCAGAAAATTCATCAGGAAATCTGGCCCAAGCTGAAGGAACTATATGAGACCGGCCCCCCACCGACACCCCATCCGTACCAGCCGGGAGACTGGGTCCTGGTTAAGTGACACCAAGAAGAGACCTTAGAACCCAGGTGGAAGGGACCACTCCAGGTACTCCTAACCACACTCACCGCCCTGAAGGTAGAAGGCATTGCGTCGTGGATCCACTACACCCACGTCAAACCAGTGGACCTGACCTCTGACCTTCTCGGACCAATCATGGCAGCGACTGAAGCACCGACCACGTGGACTGTGGACAAAGCTAAGAACAACCCCTTAAAACTCACCCTGCGCCAACAGTATAGCTCACTGCAAACATGCAGCTAGGTAGTCTAACCCTAACGTTAGTCGCCCTAGTGGCCACTGGGGCAAATGCAAAACCAGTTCCTAATCCCTTTGTCTGGAAATTCTGGCTTTATGAAAACCGAACCCACCCTGGGCAACCTCATAAGCCCGGGAAATTATTGGCTAGTGCTGATTGCCCCTCCTCAGGGTGCAGTGACCCAATTTTGCTAAATTTTACTGGTTTTCAGATAGCCAAACCAGTGGTGCCAATGATATGTTTTGAGTTTGATCAGACTAAATACAATTGTAAACACTATTGGTGGCACCAAAACGCAGGCTGCCCCTACAGTTACTGTAAAATGCACTCAGTCAGAGGGTGGAATGAGCAATCCGGGTGGAACTTCTACCAGCAGGGTAGAGGCGGACCACGCCTCAACATGGGGCTGTATACTATTCCTCTTCCTCCACGTGGCCTAGCAGTCACCTCTATCTGTGGCGTGGCCTAGTTCAAGTACGACCCCTGGTCCATGGAGATATCCAACGACAGCAAGACAGACTAACACAAGATTTACGTCCTTTCTCCTGGTTAGAATTATTACGAGAAGGATTAGAACTTGCTAACCTTACAGGACTTCACAGCTTGTCTGGCTGCTTTCTGTGTGCCACCCTAGGGCGTCCACCACTAACCGCTGTCCCTCTGCCATGGGAATCCTCTACCCAAACTAACAACCTTTGGAATCTCTTGAATGCCCCATTCTTAATGTGCCACTATACCTGAACCCCACTCAGGAGAAGTTTCCCTACTGTTTTTCAGGCACCAACTCCAGCCTCTGCAACATCACTGTAACGCCCCCTAACACCAACCTGAGGGCCCCGCCGGGCATATTCTTTTGGTGTAATGGAACATTGTCTAAGAACCTATCTGGTCCCTCTGTTACCAACCAACTGTGTCTTCCTGTCACATTAGTTCCCCGGTTAACTCTCCTAACTGCCGGCGAGTTCCTGGGGTACACCGGTAACTGGACTAGTACTGCTATTCACCCAGCCCCTAGACTAAGACCTGCACAAGCCATATTTCTCCCCCTCATTGCGGGAATCTCCCTCACGTCATCCCTCATTGCGGCCAGACTGGCAGGGGGAGCCCTAGGTCACACCCTCATAGAAACCAACAAGTTGTACCAACAATTTGCCATTGCTATGGAGGAGTCGGCTGAGTCCCTTGCCTCTCTTTAGCGACAGCTCACATCCCTAGCTCAGGTAACCTTGCAGAACCAGAGGGCCCTAGACCTACTCACTGCTGAAAAAGGTGGTACATGTATGTTCCTAAAAGAAGACTGTTGTTTCTACATAAATGAATCAGGGCTTGTAGAGAACTGGGTCCAACAGTTACGCAAGTTAAGCATAGAAGTAAAAAAACAGCAGTTTGCTTCAGCTGCAGACCAATGGTGGAATTCCTCTATGGTTTCCCTGTTAGCCCCCTTCCTTGGACCCCTGCTAAGTCTACTATTTCTGCTTACCGTAGGACCTTGTGTTGTTAACAGAATTTTGCAGTTTGTCAGAGAGAGGTTTGACACCGTACAGCTCATGGTCCTCAGAGCCCAATACCAACCTGTACACGCTGAAACAGAATCAGACTTATAAGACGCAAGATTGGCTCTAGAGGTACCTGAGAAAAGGGGGGAATGAAAGAAATCAGGCACATTCCTCAGCCCTGGGCTCAACACAAACACCATATATCTCTCAATTTCCTGAGCCCAGTACAAACACCATATATCTCTCAA